>NC_056727.1:45287982-45448135 GCF_019279795.1 Protopterus annectens | reverse complement strand
GTCTCAATTGAATGACAGTGTCGTCACCTGCCCTTGTGATTCTGAGGATCTAGATTCTGTAGGTGAAGCATAGTCATCAAATCCGGGTTCGACCTGGCCTTGGATGCCAGGCACAGGTCACCTCTGGGCAAGTGGTATGCGACGGAATAGGGATGGAACCCTTTCAGTCGGTCAGCATAACACATATTCCTGAGACCCTGCATCCGTTTGTGGATGAACTGTCGTGGCCTTTCCAGCTGCTGCAGGTGTCGGGTCAGATACATTCTGAACGGGCATTGTACTCAATCATAGGTGTAATGAGTGATGAGTACAAGGGGACAATGACCTCCCCTGATCTAGATGTGAATCCCTTCATGATCAGGTGGGCAATGTAGAAGGTCTATCTAACTACGTTAGCAACGTGTGTGTCGAACAAACAGTCACCGACAACACGGGTCCCCAGATCCCTGGTAACTCCCTCTGTGCTCAGTGGATTGCCACCTATATGGTAGCTAGGGGTAACCTTGTTCTTCCCGAAGGGTATGACTATGCATTTCCCGGCATTTAGCTGTAGGCCATGTCTCTGGCACCAGTTATCCATAGCTGTGAGGCCCTTCTGAAGGATATGTGTGTCAGATGTGTGTCCGAATATGGCACCCGGTTTGCAGTCATCTGAAAACATTGTCAGCCATAACCCCCCTGTGTTTGCTTGTACTTTTGAAATGTAGATGTGGAAAAATAGTGGACCCAGGACTGAGCCCCGTGGGACAACACCTGTGACCGGCTGTGAGTATGACATGGCGCCAGCAACTATGACCGTGTGGGTTCTGTCACTTAGCCAGTTTGCAACCCCTCTGGCGAAGGATGTATTTACATTCAAGCAGACGGGTTTATCAATGATACCTGAGTGTGGTATTGTGTTGAAGGCCTTTGCCAGGTGTAGGTAGGCTGTATGGACTGCTTTGCCCTCATCAATGGCCTTGGTGACTGATCCTAAAAAGTCAGACACGTTTAAAAGGCATGATCTGTATTTGACCAAGCAAAACTGGGTTGGATCCAAGGTATGCAAGTCCCCTATGTCATTATGTATGACTTCCATCATGATCCTTCACCATGGCTTTGCAGATAAGGCTTGTCAAGCTAATGGGATGGTAATTACCAGGGTCAGTGGATGCACCATCCTTGTGAAGTGGGACTACAGTCGCCTTGTGCCACTACTTGGGTACGTATCCTGAGGTGAGGCTACGGTTAAACAGCTGTCCTAACTGTGGGTTTAATTCCCCATTGAGTTAATGGAGTACACAGCTGGGACACCATCTGGTCCCATGGATGCTGTGTTTACTGCCTTGAGAGAGCATTTCCCACCTGTGTGTCACAGAAGTTCCAGGATCTACAATCCTCTGGTATAGATATCTCTCCATGTGGGGGTGAGGGGGGGGAGAAGTTAGCACCGAACCTGTCGGCCATTATGTTGGCAATGCGTGTAGGTTCAGTCATCCTCACATCATTCTGAACCCAGTGTGAGCATATCTGGGAGTGTCCTCCCAGGTGTCCAACATAGCTAAAGAAGGCCTTATGATTGTCTGTCGAGTTCTTGTTGATTCCTCTGTTGAACTTCCCCTGGATGATTTCCTGACAGCCTGTAGTTCTTCACATACAATGAGCAAGGGTGTCTTACCTTACAAGTATTCCACTCTATCTTGTAGTAGCTACCTCCAGTCGTTCTAGAGCTTGTTCATGGCTGGGGTCCACCAGACTGGATGCTTGGCTTTGGTACAAAGAGTCTCAGTTTTGTATGGGATTGCCTGATCCATGCAGTCCTGTAGGTGCTGGTGGAAGGCATATGTACGTCATTCAGCGGTTTGAGTAATGTTTACCACTGGCTCAGGGGCCTCAAAGGAGACCACAGTAGTGTTCAGAACTGTAAATTCGGCTTTTGAGAAAGGTATATGTATGGTAACCGGCACCACCCACAGCATTGCATGCCAATAGCAGAAGCTATTGTAGGTTGTCCAAACACAGGTGTGGAACATCATAGCAATAAACCACGCATGGATGTGGGTAATGTTAGATATACTCACGGCAGACGTGGTGCGTTCCCGAGTCCGACGCACGAGGGACCACACACATATGCGGCCTTATGCATAGGCCAACTAGGCAGCCTCCTAGGGCGCCGCTCTACTCGGGGCACCTTTCAAGCCTTTATTTTGTGTAGGTAGACCAGGACGGGGGTAGCGGGTGATGTGGCGGTGGCATCATGGAGTACTTCTGCCTAGGGCACCACGTGACCTAAGGCCACTCTTGCCGTGGGTAAATACAGCAGTACCCACTCCCAGACGCGGGTCATTGCTAGTATGACATATCATCTATGGCAAGAAACCATATATTCCCCAGACATAATGGCACAGCATAATGCCTGTCCGCCGCCTAAACGCAGACATACGCCACCCGCGGCGGTGTGGACGTACTGCGCGAGATGTCCGTTACCAATGTCGACACTGTCTCTCTCTGTGAAACAAAGTCAACATAGCGATTCAATACTAAACAGCGACGGAGAGGCCGATGTCCCCGTTGCTGAGCTGTTCAACCTGTTCCGCCATGTTAAATGTGTGTAGCAGAGCGGGACTGGCACAAACTAAGCAACGGACATGTCCGTGGCTCAGTGAAAGCCATCACGCAATGTTAAACCCATGTAATATGGCGAGACAGGTCATGAATACCGAGGGTTACTAATGGAAATAGGTCCGTTCGACCAGACCGTGTTCAATTACTATAACAACATCGACAACGGGTACGCCAATCAGCGCACACGGTTAGGAATTATGGGGGGAGACACATGGTATCATAGACACAGACAAACCGTGGCCATGTGACTCATCTAACATTCATACACGGTCAGGGCAGTTCCGTACACTGGGCCGACAAGACCAAACCCAAAGCACCACAGGGACACCCTGACAATCGAAGGCCTGTATGCATTGGGGATATAAGCCCCTGTGATCTGAACATCCCTGCGGTCAAGACATATGCATCCTGGGCCATGAACGGGAGGGAATAAGGAATGTTTAACATGTAGTACCGCACCTTTCCCACCAGGAGAAGTGATGCCAGTGACGTGCGTGAGTGCGGGGGGGGTGGGGGATATGTAAATGTAGCTAAGTACCATGGGTATGCATATTAATGACACCGAACAGCTAACGTGTAGTGGTCACAGTAACCGGCAAACGTGAATGCAGTCCTGTTTGAATTACGACTATGGAACATATAAATGTGAACGTGTACGTAATGCGTCCATGCTGCAAAGACTGTTACAGGTATAAAGGTGTACGTGCGTTCCGCACACGTCCGTCAACCGGATCAGAGATATGTTACCAGAATAGTCACAACTAACACAGACCACGTAACCACACAGGGCCAGTAAACATATGGAGACAGAATACGGATATGCATGTGCGCCTGCGCGTAAACCACAATTAGGAAATGCACGCGGCGTGTGCGTGTGTGATCCCCTCGAAGCAGGGCAGGTTAAGGATGTGTCCTCCACGTCAACCAGACATGTCTCATAAATGTCAGCCTCTGAAAGTATGGAATCAGGCAATGCCATGTAAAGTACCGTTAGAAATACTGAGAAACACACGCTATGTGATGAGACAAACATAGAATGTGGATAGAATCACGTATGTGTTAGTAGTATGGATTGATGACGGTATGCATCAGTAACCCGACCCACTTGTTAGAAGGTGCCCCGTGCAATTCGCCCAGTGGCTCACACTTGTTGACCTGGCTACGCTAGCTGGATATATGTCCAGTGTCAGCAGAGGCCCGTGGAGAAAGGCTCCACACACAATCATAGCACAACATACCAAAGTACTCATATATGTAAACAAAAAGAACGACAACAGAAAGTGTCCTGAAAGGACTGGATACACACAGATCCCAGACGACAGACAGATATATGGCCAGTGGAAGCACGTCACAATTATGGGATCAGGTCCCTAAAGAAGCAAGAAGGTCACACATGACACGCCAGCGAATTGCCAGATAGACACTGGTCAATGTAACACACAGCAAGATTGAGGGCCAACCAGCCGTACACCATGCCAGAACCTGTACAGCGGAAAGGTATGGCATGGTAATTGATGTGTACACAGGTAATCCACAGACAGTAACAAAGAAAGGTATGAAACGAGGGGTTCACATGTATACATCTACACACAGCAGCCCGACGGCCCGTATATATGACGCATGGACATAGATTTGTCACCGGAAAAGAAGATGTAAACAACTACAGTTCATTCCATTTCATATCGATATAGTTATGATACAGTCATATTCACACGTAACATTGTGACTTTCATGTACATTCATATTTATGCAAATTATGCTTCAATTGTACTTATTGATTCCATGCTTTGGAATCGTAATGCAACAGTTATACACATTGATATTTCATACCATGATCAACACACTACATTCTAAGGTTTACTCACAACAATTATCAAATATGTGTCAATATACTGATTGTATTGACCAATATTGTAGTTATATAAACACATTGTTGTTGTATTATTGTTTCCATTAAGTAATGTATGCAACACTGATTTGTATATGTCACGTTATCATCACGACATGGAGCACTGTCCACTTAACTATGAGCAGGTTTATTGATTAATTGACTTTAAACTGACTCTGAAGGAAGTGTATAAGGGACGACTGTGTAATGTATTTCGTACTCCGACGATGCCCCATGTTAGTGGGTGAAAGAGCTTAGTATGTTTTGACTGTGGAGTGTATCGTTTCTGTCATTGTCCGTTTTGGCCTGATATATGTTCAAGGATGTCTTTTATGAAGATGACCAGGACTAAAGGTTTTCTGTATTTACGCTTACTGGCACGTGGATATAGATAGGCCAAGTAATACATAATATGGGTAGTCAAACAGACATCCGCGATTGGGGAACATACAGCAGCAGTCAAAACCACTGGCCAGATGTTGACAGTCCAACACGTTCTACACTTTACATATGCACATCGGTGTCCATTGTAGGACTCCAAAAATTTACCCATTTGAGACATGAAACAGCTGCGGTCGACCCAGACGGTGTACAGCCGTGACTACGGCACAGCTTTACATATGCACCACCAGCGTGTTCAAGGTTGATGACAACTGTCCATGAAATGCAGGACATATGAACAGAAATCCACAGATTGTCGTGTCCATATAAGTGCGTCCACATCCCAGTCCCGCACACATGAAGGATGTGTAATGGGTACCGTGGAGGGTTGCAGCCATGGGATCCTGGGTATGCAAAATTGGGGCTCGGTGTTGTTTGGCAGATAATCCGTTGTCCGCCCCATGGGAGGGATGTGGGTATAGCCCGTGCTTTACTCCCCACCAATGATGCAAAGCATCCACCAGATAATGGTAAAAGCAGGTGTGAAATGTGTACAGCCCTATATTACTGTCCAGTAGGCAATTCCCATGGATGGACAGGTGTACGACCAAGATGGCACCCATAACTGGAAACCTGGTGGAATTACACAGCTGCAGTAAGGCATAACACAGGAAATACAGATAGGGAGTACAGTAGATACTCCCCATACCAAGTCAGACCGCCGTGCGAATACCAGCGTACACAGCACTCGATCTGCCAGCAACAAAATGGGGAGCACTCGCTACCATACAGCGGAACAGATGGGCGACCTGTGGAACACATACTAATGGCACACTAACAACGTCAAGTAGGATATGTAAGCTATGGCGTTCCCACCTATAAAGAAGACATGCTTCAATGAATACATAGGGGATCAACATGTTCCGGTGGTGTTATGTTGACAGTACAGTGACGGATATGTCCTATTGGGACGCCTGAGAATTATGTAAACCAGTTGCTAACCTGCATCTTTGGATATACATCGGTTATTTACAGTTCTAACACACCTGTTTTACGTAGCACCACGTAGAATGGGTAGTCAAACAGACATCCGCGATTGGCCAACATACAGCAGCGGTCGAAACCACTGGCCAGTTGGACACAATCCAGCAACATCTACCTTTACATTTGCACATATGTGTCCATTGTAGGACCCAAAAATACATTCTAACAGAACGCCGACCAGCCGTTTCCGACCACCAGATGATGCGATAGCCGTGACTACGGCACAGTTAGACATATGCACCGCCAGTGTGATTAAGGTTGATGACAGGTATCTATGAAATGTAGGACATATGAGCAGAAATCCACAGATCGCCGTGTCCATACATGTGCGTCCACATCCCAGTCCCGCACACATGATGGATGTGTAATGGGTACTATCGATAGGTGCAGCAATGGGATCTTGGGTATGCAGAAATGGGGCTCGGTGTTGTTTGGCAGATAATTCGTTGTTCCGCCCCGTGGGAGGGGTGTGGGTGTAGCACATGACCTACTCCCCAGTAATGGTGCAAAGCATCCACCGGATAATGCTAAATGCAGGTGTGGAATGTGTACAGGCTATAACAGTGTCCAGTAGGCAAACCCCATGGATGGATATGCCTACGACCAGGATGGCACACATACTTGCAAGCCCGGTGGAATCACACAGGTGCAGTAAGGCATAACACAGGAAATGCAGATGGAAACTACAGTAGACACCCCCCATTGAAATCCAGACGGCCGTGCAAATACCGGCGTACACAGCACTCGATCTGCCAGCAACAACATGGGGATCACTCGCTGCCATACTGCGGAACACATGGGCGACCAGTGGAACACATACCAATGGCACACCAACAACGCCAACTTGACGGTCATAGGATGTTGAAACACTGGCGTTCCCGCTTATAAAGTACATCCAGCAATGAAGCAATCGTGTCCACATGGTCTGGCTGTGTCATATTGACAATACAGTGGCGTACATGTCCTACTGGGCTGTCTGAGGATTACTTGAAGCAGTTGCCAACCTGCAGCAGTACAGCAATACCATTTTGGTTAATCGTAGTAGAATATGGGTTTCGTAGCACAACATAATATGTGTAGTCAAACAGACATCCTCGAATGGGGAATATACAGCAGCGGTCACAATCACTGGCCACATGGACACAGTCCAACATGTTCTACATTTTACATATGCACATTTGTGTCCATTGTAGGACCCAAAAATTTATCCGGACGCTATGTCAACCGTCCGAGATCGGGAGTGTCAGATGCTGTGACCAGCGTGACTACGGCACAGCTACATATATGCACCACCAGCGTTTTCAAGGTTGATGACAAGTGTCCATGACATGCAGGACATATGGACCGGACTCCCCAGGTTGCCAAGTCCATAGACGTGCGTCCACATCCCGTTCACGCACACATGGAGGATGTGCAATGGGTACCGTCGAGGGTTGCAGACATGGGATCGTGGGTATGCAGAAATGGGGCTGTGTGTCGATTGGCAGATAATCCGTCGTACCGCCCCGTGGGAGGTATGTGGGTATAGCACATGCGTTACTCCACACTAATAATGCAAATCATCCACCGGAGAATGCTAAATGCAGCTGTGATATGTGTACAGCCCTCTACCAGTGTCCAGTAGCCATTCCCATGGACGGACAAACGTTTGGTCAAGATGGCACCCATAACAGCAAATCTGCTGGGATCACACAGCTGTAGTAAGGCAAAACACAGGGAATACAGATAGGGACTACAGTAGAGACTCCACATACAAAGTCAGACCGCTGTGCGAATACCGGCGTACACAGCATTCTTTTTCCCAGCAAGTGAATGGTGATCACTCGCTGCCATACCGCGGAACAAATGGCCGACCTGCGGAACACATACTAATGGCACACCAACAACGTCAAATAGAAAGGGTATAGGATGTTAAGGCTATGGCGTACACACATATAAAGAACATCCTGCAATGAATCAATAGGTTATACATGGTTTCTTCGTGTTAATGTTACAATACAGAGGCGGGAATGTCCCAATGGGATATCTGCGGATTACTGAAAGCAATTGTTAGCCTGCATCATGGGAACTACACCATTTGGGTTCAGTGGCGGAAGACCCGGTTTACGTAGCACTACATAATATGGGTACTCAAACAGACATCCGTGACTGCTGGACATGCAGCGGAAGTCAAACACACTGGTCAGATGGACACAGTCCAATATGTTCTACACTTTACATATGCACACTGGTGTCCAGTGTAGGACCCAAAAATTATCCTTACGCAATGCAACCTGCTTGGAGCGGCAGACCCAGATGAAGCAGCAGCCGTCACTACGGCACAGCTACATATATGCACCACCAGCGTGTCCAAGGTTAATGACAACTGTCCATGAACTGCAGGTGATATGCACATGAATCCCCAGATTGTCCAGTCCATACAGGTGCATCCAAATCCCATTCCCGAACACGTGGAGGATGTGTAACGGGTACTGTCGAGGGCTGCAGCCATGGGATCGTGGGTATGCAGACATGGGTCTCGGTGTTGATTGGCAGATGATCCGTTGTCCCACCCCGTGTGAGGGATGTGGGTATGGCACATGCGTTACTCCGCACTAATTATGCAAATCACCCACCGGAGAATGCTAAATGCAGCTGTGAAATGTGGACAGCACTATACCAGTGTCCATTGGACAGTTCCCATGGATGGACAATCGTACGGCCAAGATGTCACCCATGACTGCAAACCTGGTGGAATCACACAGCTGTGGTAAGGCACAACACACGGAATACAGATAGGGACTACAGTAGAGACTCCACATACGATGTCAGACCGCCGGCGAATACCGGCATACACAGCACCCAATCTGCTAGAAGGTGAATGGGGATCACTCGCTACCATACCGCGGAACACATGGCCGACCTGTGGAACACATACTAATGGCACACCAACAACGTAAAGTAGGAAAGTCACAGGATCCTGACACTATGGCGTTCACGCTTATGAAGAACATCCGTCAATGCTTTAATAGGATCTACATTCTTTGGTTGTGTCCGTGTGCCGATACTGTGGCGGACATATCCTAATGGGACATTGGAGGATGACCTAAAGCTTCTCCTAGCCTGCATCATTGGATCTACACCATCCGGTTTCAGTTTAGAATACCCTGGTCAACGTAGCACTACATAATATGGGTAGCAACCACACATCCGCGATGGGGGAACATACAGCAGCGGTCAAACCCACTAGCCAGATGGACACAGTCCAACAAGGTCTACACTGTACATATGCACAATGGTGTGCATAGTAGGACCCCAGAGATTCCTCCGTACGCAATGTCAACCAGACACGATCGGAAGACCTGAAATAACTGACAGCCGTGTCCACGGTACAGCCAGACATATGCACCCCCAGCGTGTTCAGGGTTGACGACAGCTGTCCACAGAATGCGGGACATATGTACAGATATTCCCATATTGCAGAGCCCATAGAGGTGCGTCCACATCCCATTCCCGCACACATGCAGGATGTGTAATGTGTACCGTCGAGGGCTGCATCCATGGGATCGTGGGTATGCAGTAACGGGGCTCGGTGATGTTTGGCAGATAATACGTTGTCCCGCACCATGGGAGGGATGTGGGAGTAGCACGTGCCTTACTCCCCACTGATAGTGCAAAGCATCCACCGTCTAATGCGAAATGCAGGTGTGTAATGTGTACTGCTCCATACCAGTGTCCAGTAGACACTGAAGGGATGGACAGGCGTAGGACCGGGATGGCACCCATAACCGCGAATTTTGTGTAACCACACAGCTGCAGTGAGGCATAACACAGGTAATACAGATGGGGAAACCAGTAGACACTCCCCATACAAAGCCAGACCGCTGTGCCAATACTGGCGTACACAGCTGTCAATATGCCAGCACCGGACTGTGGATCACACGCTCCGCATCGCGGGAGAAATGGGTGACCTGTGGAACACATACCAATGGCAGAATATCAACGTCAGCTAGGAAAGCCATACGATGGTGAAACTATGGCGTCCCCACCAATGAAGAACATCCTTCGGTGAAGTAATAGTGTTAATGTCAATTGACCATGGAATACACATAATCCACATCAAAGACCCGCTGGCACCTTACCGCACACAAAGCACGACACACATAGGTAGATGATACAGTCAACTAGACGTTTCATCCACGACAGGTCACATGTGGTATCCAAAGGTTACTCCATAGACATGTAAGCGCTATCACCCGTACGCTCCGTGAGACGTACACATAACATAGACGTGTCCAGGCTTTCTATATCCCCCCTTACACTTCCATGTGTTACCTTCTGTGCAAACAATGAACATGTAACCACAGCATAGAAAGCACAGACGCAATGTGTCCCACACACACATATGTTAACACCTCAGAAGGCATCCTATTAACACATGTATCATATGATATTGTACTATGCCGAATACTCATCATTGAATGATTTAACAATGTATATGGCAGATATGCATAGCATATCACAGTAACACAGCGGTACAGAACTGAATGAGTGGACGAATGTGTGCTAACCCTACATCTGTACCTAAACTACATTCACGTTACGGGGGCTTGCTCCACCTGCCTCTCAAAGGAGGCCTCATCGGTGTTCCATCGGTCAGCCCTGCTGTGTGGGCACCCTCCACCTACTAAACCAAATAGATCCGCATTCTATAGCATAGCTGATGAGTTCCCCCCTCTGGTATTACAACCTGGACGTTGTAAAACACTGAATGTAGACGATACCTTGTGATGTGCCCACATCCAGCCGTAGGCGTACAGCATTCCTGTGGCTGGCCAGGGCGCCGCACTAGTAGGGCCACCTGTCTAGTGGGTGTGTCATGTAGGTATACCATGATGGGTCACCATGTGCTGTGGTGGTGGGCGGCAAGGAGCCCTACAGCCCAGGGCAGCAGTCGATCTAAGTCCACAGCCGTAGGAGGGTAGTACAGTCTGCAGGTATGTGCAGACGTGCACATGAAACTGCGGTCCACAAGGATTACCCATGGTGGCGACATATGCACAGATGGCTGTAGCGGGACACACACACAACCATGCATACAGCACAGGTAGACATACACACACCATAACTAGCCATGTACACACAAGGTGTATGGCGGTACGGGTACACTGCCAGGACAGCAGGGATAGCTGTGTGTCACGATATCCAGCAGATGTCAATACGGTGTTCTGGAATACGGACAGTGCATGGACAATGAGTGGATACGCAACGGACCACAGTCATATGTGTCTGCCGTGCAAATATGCGATACATGGGAAAGACAGCCGTCCATGCTACAGCAGCGGTACGGCCACAACATAGGTACGTAGATAAACAATGACAGAGATACAGACGGACACATGTGGCAGGCCCGGGTGTGTCATGTACACAGCATCACCCCAGCACACCATAGCATGGTGCAGGTGGAGATCACGCTACGGCGGTCGCCGACCACAACAGACACACAAGCGGTACACTAACTGCATACCGCCATCCAGAAACACAGGGATGGCGGCAGGATAGGTGTGTTCTGCGTAAACCACAAGGCAATACCATATGAACCCATGCAGCTGGGAGCATGGACACACACACACATGTGGCAGGCATGTTGTTTGACCTCACACCCACATACCCAAACACACAAACATACAACACAGGTATGGAATGTGCTACGTGGACCACCGAGCACACCAGCAGCAGAGGCACATGTACAGGTGGGTGGCAACATCCATAAAGGAATGGCCGCTGATAGCCAAGGTTTGTGTTGCGAAGCGTCTAAAAGCTAGTTCATCTGCAGAGGGAGCTGGAAACACACACACACACACACACGGAAGGGCCAGGAGTCGAACTTACGCCTATCTACATGATCTCACTACAGTATGAAGCATTTACAGAACGCGCTACCGAGTTTACTGAGCACAGCGCGGTCAGAGGCATACTTCTAGGCGGGTGACATCACACGTAAGACAATAGCTGGCAATAGCCAAGGGATGCGATGCAAAGCATCTAAAAGCTAGTTCATCTGCAGAGGGAGCTGGAAACACACACACACACACACACGGAAGGGCCGGGAGTCGAACTTACGCCTATCTACATGATCTCACTACAGTATGAAGCATTTACAGAACATGCTACCGAGTTTACTGAGCACAGCGATCAGAGGCATACTTCTAGGCGGGTGACATCACACGTAAGACAATAGCTGGCAATAGCCAAGGGATGCGATGCAAAGCGCCTAAACGCTAGTTCATCTGCAGAGGGAGCCGGAAACACACACACGGAAGGGAGTCGAACTTACGCCTATCTACATGATCTCACTACAGTATGAAGCATTTACAGAACGCGCTACCGAGTTTACTGAGCACAGCGCGGTCAGAGGCATACTTCTAGGCGGGTGACATCACACGTAAGACAATAGCTGGCAATAGCCAAGGGATGCGATGCAAAGCGTCTAAAAGCTAGTTCATCTGCAGAGGGAGCTGGAAACACACACACACACACACACACACGGCAGGGCGTCGAACTTACGCCTATCTACATGATCTCACTACAGTATGAAGCATTTACAGAACGCGCTACCGAGTTTACTGAGCACAGCGCGGTCAGAGGCATACTTCTAGGCGGGTGACATCACACGTAAGACAATAGCTGGCAATAGCCAAGGGATGCGATGCAAAGCGTCTAAAAGATAGTTCATCTGCAGAGGGAGCTGGAAACACACACACACACACACACACACACGGCAGGGCGTCGAACTTACGCCTATCTACATGATCTCACTACAGTATGAAGCATTTACAGAACGCGCTACCGAGTTTACTGAGCACAGCGCGGTCAGAGGCATACTTCTAGGCGGGTGACATCACACGTAAGACAATAGCTGGCAATAGCCAAGGGATGCGATGCAAAGCGTCTAAAAGCTAGTTCATCTGCAGAGGGAGCTGGAAACACACACACACACACACACACACACGGAAGGGCCAGGAGTCGAACTTACGCCTATCTACATGATCTCACTACAGTATGAAGCATTTACAGAACGCTACCAAGTTTACTGAGCACAGCGCGGTCAGAGGCATACTTCTAGGCGGGTGACATCACATGTAAGACAATAGCTGGCAATAGCCAAGGGATGCGATGCAAAGCGTCTAAAAGCTAGTTCATCTGCAGAGGGAGCTGGAAACACACACACACACACACACACACACACACACACACACACACACGGAAGGGCCGGGAGTCGAACTTACGCCTATCTACATGATCTCACTACAGTATGAAGCATTTACAGAACGCGCTACCGAGTTTACTGAGCACAGCGCGGTCAGAGGCATACTTCTAGGCGGGTGACATCACACGTAAGACAATAGCTGGCAATAGCCAAGGGATGCGATGCAAAGCGTCTAAAAGCTAGTTCATCTGCAGAGGGAGCTGGAAACACACACACACACACACACACACACACACACACGGAAGGGCCGGGAGTCGAACTTACGCCTATCTACATGATCTCACTACAGTATGAAGCATTTACAGAATGCGCTACCGAGTTTACTGAGCACAGCGCGGTCAGAGGCATACTTCTAGGCGGGTGACATCACACGTAAGACAATAGCTGGCAATAGCCAAGGGATGCGATGCAAAGCGTCTAAAAGCTAGTTCATCTGCAGAGGGAGCTGGAAACACACACACACACACACACACACACACACACACACACACACACACACAAGGGCCGAGAGTCGAACCTACGCCTACCTACATGAACTCACTACAGCATGAAGCATTTACAGAACGCGCTAACGGGATTACTGAGCACAGCACTGTCAGGAGGCATACCCCTAGGTGGGTGGTATCATCTGCAGAGGCAATGCGTCCGATAGGGAATGAAGACAGAGTGCGCAGTCACGCAGCCTGTTACCATCCCAATGTGGCCGTACAGTAACACGTTAGTGCTGCAGTCGGGAATACCAAATAACTACTGATCAGTACATCACGACAGGAATACGGGATGCACCACATGACACTTTACCCTATGAGAGGGCATCCGTCGTGCAGGATGTAGGCAGCCAATGTGGCATGACAGCCACATATGTGTCACGTGGATGGTCACCATGGCTATACAGGATGCCATTGGCCATGGCTACACGCCCAGTTGCAGACATCGGTGACGACTGTCGGTGTACCCCCGGCGGTGTACTGGCCATGCCTCCCATAGCTTGGGGTTGCAAAGGGGTGACTGACATACTCATGAGGTATCAACGCAGTCGGGCGCGGTGTGCACTGTCCTGTGTGTCTATCTACACAGCTGCTTACTGGGCATGCTCAGACACTTAGACTCGGCACACAGCAGACATGCATCCAAATGGAGCAACAGCATGGGTGGCAGAATGTGGACCGTCGTGTGTGTCCAGCCACACAACATCAACGCGGCCATGGCACTGGCATGCACCCGGGTGTGCACTGTCCTGTGTGTCCATCTACACAGCTGCTTACTGGGCATGCTCAGACACTTTGACTCGGCACAGAGCAGACATGCATCCACATGGAGCAACAGCATGGGTGGCAGAATGTGGACCGTCGTGTGTGCCCAGCCACACAACATCAACGCGGCCATGGCACTGATGGCCATGCAAAGGGATACAGGCATGCACCCGGGGTATTACTGCATTCGGGCGCGGTGTGCACTGTCCTGTGTGTCCATCTACACAGCTGCTTACTGGGCATGCTCAGACACTTAGACTCGGCACAGAGCAGACATGCATCCACATGGAGCAACAGCATGGGTGGCAGAATGTGGACCGTCGTGTGTGTCCAGCCACACAACATCAACGCGGCCATGGCACTGACGTGGCCGCTATGGCGGGATACAGGCATGCACCCAGGGTATTACTGCATTCGGCCGCGGTGTGCACTGTCCTGTGTGTCCATCTACACAGCTGCTTACTGGGCATGCTCAGACACTTGGACTCGGCACAGAGCACACATGCATCCACATGGAGCAACAGCATGGGTGGCAGACTGTGGACCGTCGTGTGTGCCCAGCCACACAACAGCAACCCGGCCATGCCACAGACGTGGCCGTTGCAGCGGGCAATATCCAGGTGCAATTAACCATGGGTAGGAGTGCCCTACGGTTTGTTGCATGCTACAGACCACCCTCCCAAACCCAGGATACCTGCACAGCCGTCCTGAGGACACTGGTGAGTGTGCATGCTCTCACAACAGCACCGTATTGGGTGACATCAAGCACCCTTAAATAGACTGGGAACATTACCCATGACACAACACCCTACGCCACAGGTCCGGGTGTTCATACACATGACCGCTGTGAAACAGCCATGAACCATACCCACTAGGGGAACGATACCACTTCTGCCCATCACACATGGGGAGGAAATGCTCCACACAGGATGTACATCCCTCAATGGTGATGTCAGACCATATAGTGGATCCACTGGTAATCCACATCCTACACCCAACACTGGCATGGGAGACCTAATTGAGGACCTCTCCACAGCAAACCACACACATCATACGACCACTGTGGTACCCTACAAGTCCACCATGCCAGTGGTGAACACAAGCCGCACTGCCAACTCACTTACGAATGCCTTCTCTGAGCACACACAGGGATGTCTGCACCAAGCGATCATGATAACATCAGGACCCTGTCCACCACAGGTAGGCACATGGTCTGGTGGACCACAGCCACTGACAAACTGTACATCAACAGTTGGAGCTCATACATGACAGAGCAATATCAGTACCAGGGAAGCCATCACCCATTCATACCAGCGTCAACATACGGCCACACATACAATCATCCAAGGCCGCTTGTGGGAGTGGTACTGCAGAGGTCACATGAGACACCCATAGGGCCTTCCTCAACTGTGGTAGGGACATGGGTGGGAGCGCACAGACATGGCCGGTAATGATCCAGAATGGTACAACGGTCACTGCACCCACAGACATTGTCAACAAACCAGCGGACATGTTCCATGCATACATCCACCCCCCACCCCAAGAGGGGACATATCCATCCCACCAGAGTCTAGCCTCAGACACATCTCATATGCCCTGGAGTGATCTGATATCTGTTAGGCGGTTAACACAGCACCAATGGGCCCCGATGGTGTCCCTGGCTGTGTGCTACCCAACCTCATTGAGGCCCTCACCCCACATATAAGGCCACTGTCTGATGTTAGCCTTACTACGGGCTAGGTCCCCGCTGGATGGCATGTGGCATCTGTGCTCCCACTATGCCAGGGTAGTGCTCTTATGGACTGCAGACATTACTGCCCTATCAGCTTGACAAGCCTTGTCTGCAAAGCTGCAGGGAGGTCCATACAGGTGCCCATGAATACAAACAGTGGTGTACAGCCAATACCGGAACATACCCACAACAACTTAGTCAAGGGCAGATCCTGCCTCCCAAACCTGCTCGTCCTGTCTGGAGCAGTCACCAAGGCCATTAATGGGGGTAGGTCAGTTTGCACACACTACCATGACCTGGTGGTAGCGTTCAGAACGCACTCCACGTGGGTCTCATGGAAAGGCTCGCCAGCATACATGTGGGGACATAAGTCACACGATGGTTCTCAGAATGGTTGGAGGTCACACCACACAGGGTTTGTGTTCCTGGTGCTGTGTCAGACTAAATGCTGATCTCGTGTGGAGGGCCACAGGGCTCAGTCCTGGGCCCCCTGCCATTCGCCATTTGACCTAACAATGTGCATGCCAACATAGGAGGATTGTGGCAGACAAGGTATGCAGATGACTGCACAACGGCCACCATACCCAACACCCCATCTGACACAGACATCCGCCTAGGGCGTCATACACATGGATAACTGGTGCGAGAGCCATGGCCTGCTGCTACATGCCAGAGAAGGTGCAGACCTACCCAGTGTGAAGGACATGTTTGCCCCAACGTAACATGTAGGTGGTAATCCATTCAACATGGTGGACGTGTTCATGGATATGGGTACCACACCTGTCAGTAACCTCTGTCAACACACACAATGCCAATGTGGGTGGGATGACATTCCACTGTGGCCACCTGGTCTGGAAGGAATCACATCCACATCACGGGTGTTCATTGTATCCCTGTACACATCACACACCACAGCAATGATTGCGCTCAATGGCACATGTGGGCTGTACCTAACCTGACACCTGCAGCACTCGGAAGGAACACAAATGTTCCATGAGGGGGGATAAAGGTGCTGGGACATGTGTCACACACTGCCCGACCAAGGGGACTCCGGCTGTATACCTTCCCAGCACGACTGCTCTGTGGTGATCTGTGCCTGACATACACGGCCATGTCCAACCTGGGTGACATGGACAAGTTCCACCTCCTAGACTCCGGGCAAACACGGCCACAGAAGCAACTTACACACACCTCACCACAAAGATGACTAGGACGTGCTGGGGGAACAGGGTCAACGGCCAGAGACCCCCTACAACACGGAGAGGATTGCCAGCCCATGTGAAGCAAAGGCCCTGACTGCCTTTGTGCAGGAGTAATCATGACGTGTGGATGTGTGAACATAAGTATGCACCAGGCATCATCTGTGTGTCAGTGCTGGACAGGGGACAGGAGACTGATGGATGTGGTACCCTCATCCTAAGGGGTGTTATCAGCCACACACAGTCTTGCTAGGTTTACACATGCCGTAGGGCACATAGCCTGGTATGTACATGTGCGCCTATGTACCTATGTAGGTGTCCATGCCAGTTGCGGGTACCTGTGCTATGCTGATATTGCCAGATGTGCCTGTGGGTACCCCACGACTACACCTGGGGAACTGATAACAGTGCTCCCAGTGGGCACATGCAAGTACACCATAAGTGGCATACGGGTTAACTGAACCAATATGGTGCTACAGATGTAACCAACACGCATACTGTGTACACAGAACAATGAATGCTGCACCTGCACTACATGGTATATCAGCTGCATGATGTCAGTGCACGAACCACATCACATACGCACCTGTCACCTGCCATACACAGCCACCACAACATACACATCACATACTATGCAGACACAGGTATCACATACACCTCTCACTATGTTGTCCACCCTGTGCATCAGAATATGTTTGCATAACCATGCACCGATGGTGTAGCTCACGGTTCTGTGGCAGAGACTTCATCATATGCACAGGGTGATATGTGTGCCACAGGCATAGGCTGTACCAATGGATGACATCATGTGTGTGTGTAAGGGCCTGTGCATTTACTGGGCATGACTGTGCAGAATGCATGTGGATGTGGTGGAGCCCTACAGTTGTGTTTGCTGTGTGTGGGTATGTGTGTACACAGTTCAGTCATCTGTGATGCCTACACGGGTATACTTGGCAGCCCCAGACCGTACAGTGCAGGTGGTACGGCTCACTGTGTCCGCCTGCGGCAACGTGACCCGCGCCTGCCTGGGGTCGCACAGGCACTACCGGGTGGAGGTACACCGTGGCCACTCTCCGATGACACATGTCCGCTGGAAACGTGTCCACGCCGGGGCCGTCCAGGGCCACGTCCACGTGGCCTGCTGTGTCCTGGTCTGGTTGGCATAGTAGCAGCTGCACTGCTGCTGCTACCAGCACTGTGTGGGTGGGCATGGGAGGTGGCACGCACACGTTGACCTGTACTTGGTGGTGTTACTGGCCCACGCCCACATGCCCTATGCGTCACCCCTACCAGGTGTTCCAGCACAGACAGCTCACGCTCGCGGATGGCCATGCCTCGGTCGAGGATCCCAGCCATCTCACCCAATCGCCTATCCAGAACATCAGCAAGATGCTGTTGGGCATTTGCCAATGACTGGATGTTCTCATTTAAGGAACGGATTGCGGACCTCTGCAGCCTCTGCCCTTCCTGGTTCTGCCGTTCAGCACGTGCCTGCGCCGCCATTACAGTCTGGAACATGCATCTGGTTATACCAGCTGCTGCACCCTGTACGGCAGGTGTATGTGTAGCAGTGCTCCTCCTACGAGCAGCACCTGCCACATGCCTGTGTGGCACTCCACCAGTCATTACACTGGCAACGTCGTGTGTACCCACACCTTCTGCAGCCACCACACATTCCTGCTCGGTGCCAACAGACGCTGACTGTCCGTCATCTATGGGCAATGGTGTTGGGGTATGTGTCGGCATCTGAACCGTGTGCGTGGATGAAGGGGATGTAAGTGTGATGTTCTCCAATGGCACAGTGTCTGCCTGTGACGACCCTGCCTGTGCCTCATGCACATGGTCATCACCACTAGTATCTGTGGGGACACTAGCATCAGATGGACCGCAGGAGGGGAATGCACCTACAGCACCTGTCAATACAAAGACATACCGTAAGTTACATTACATACATGCAGACACACACACACACACACACACACACACACACACACACACACACACACACACACATGCGGACACACACACACTGACACACACACACACGTGGACAGACACACATGCAGACACATCATGCATGTGATATTGCAGGTGGCATGCAGCATTCCCACACCACAGCCCAGTGAATGCAGCCCAGACATTAATAGTGGCAGTATGCATACTGCCCTGGAGTGCACACGACAACAGGCAGGTGTCTTTTGGTAGGCATGCTGTACACACATTCATGGTAGTTTGCATGCATCACCGTGATACACCGTGTGGCCATGGGCAAGTTAACAGTACACATGGCTGCCATCACTATGTCATGTACACGGCAAACATGTGCGGTATCATGTGGACATGTGACGATGGTGTCCCACCACATGCACCACATCACAACGGATGTCACAGTGCAGTGTTACGTGTACAGTCTACAGAGACAATGCATGTGTAACACAGATGTCTGTGCAGGTGTGGTTGGTGTGAGCTGTGTACATAACTGTACAGTGTGGAGTACGGGCACTGTGCCACTGCACGGTAGCAGGACACAGGTATGTTACTGTGCGATGCATGACCTGGACGCATTACATTGCCATGTGTGGAAGTCAGTTCAGCTGCTCAGCAGCACGTATGGTGGACATTGGTGGCACCTCTAGTGGCTGCAGACAGGCATTCCATTACACTGGTGTACCACATCGGATGTCCAGGGGTCCACTACAGTGATGAGCCCACTATGTGTGGACAGGGTGCAACGGTGACTACCCACTGCGGATGTACTGTGTGGCAACATGCCTGTAGGTATCACCCATGGCCTTGTTTGTCTGGGTCATCGACAATTGTGTGTGATGGACATCGTGCACACAGCCCTGTGGTGGCCCATGTGACATACAACCCTACTAGTCTGAGGTGTCACATTCCCTACAGCTATGCAGACATTGTGGATGTCTGCTATGTCGCATGGGTCATGTCATGGTGTGACAATGTTGCGTACAGACATCCTCGCATGGGACATGTCATGTGCCATGTCACAACATGTGCACCCAATGCAGCGGCATAGGTCACAGTAGTAACACCTGTGCTCTGGCCAGATCACGGCTCACTATGTGGTACTGTGTGCATACTGCAGAGGCATACCAATGCATACTACACATGCAGCCATTGTGGAACACCTACACCATTGTATGCATAGCTGACTGCACATATCACACCAATAGGTTATGTTGTGTCATGCCACTCTATACTAATGGTTGTATCTACTGTACATGGGTGGTGTGTGTGTCGGGTGGTGCAACCTGTATATCGTGACTGGGGCACACCCAGGTGTGCATGTCATACCTGGACACATGTGGAATATCAATACACCATATCATGCCTTTTACTAGCAACAGACTTACCTGCGACAGACCCTTGTCTTTGCGACACGCCAGACGTACCTGTATAGGGATGACACAAAGGTATACACATTATCCATTACTATCACTACAGTGAGCACTGTGCATGTCACATCATGCACCTGTGTTAGCATGTGCTATGCACATGTCTGCTAACACAACATAGCATACTGTAGTATGCATCTTGTGTGGCCAAATACCTGGCATGTGTTGCTATATTATGTGTTGTACTATGACACCCACTCCTACGTTGCTTATCATACAAACATGCAACACTGACTTACCAGGCAGCTCCGAGCTCATTGGTTGGGAGACACCCACCTCCACGATGGACGCGAGGGTTTCAGCGTGTTGTTCCATGGGTGTCCCCAGACTGGCCAGGAGCTCCTCCGTGGCTGTGAGTGGGGCTGGGTTTGTGGCCCACCACCTGTCCCACCTTGTTGTCTGGCGATTGCAGCAGCACGCTGTCTCGCATGCCGGATTAGGTCTGTGCAGTGCCTGCGGATCTGTTGATATGTGCGGTTGTGGCCGCCCAGGCTGTTCACCCTCCTGCGCATATCCTGCCACATCTCCTCACGTTGTTGTGCCTGCAGTGGCACATGGCTGAATAAGATGTCATAATTGTCGTGTAACAATGGTATGATTACCTCATCTTCTTGTCGGCTAAAGGCAGGCAGCCGGGAACGTGGCATTATCTGTAAGACATAATTATGGTGGCAGGTCACATTTACACTGCTGTTCTGGCATACTGCTGGGAATACATTGCTATGACATGTACAACATCTGCACAGTAATCTCTGCAAGGCATCATGTCAGTGACACAGCCAATGTGTTGCCGTCACACCATTGAGCAGTGGGTGTCATATCATATCTGTGTGTCACCTCATCACACTGTACACGCACCATGTTGATGTTAGACTGCTGTGGACATGTGTACCTGTCTACACCTGTGTCCATATCAGTTGGCACGGGTCCCCATGTGAAAACAGTTCTACTGTTCACCTGGATGCTGTCTATATGTCAATACACATCACGTACGTGGCCAGTATGAACATCAGCAGTGGCACTGTACACATACACATGGACACCTGCACATGCATGTGTTGTGCCATATACATCCACACAGCACTGTATGGGTGTTGGACAACTTGCCACGGCTCACCTGTGTTGCACATGTGATACACATGGGACAATATGTAACCATGCCACATTAGCAGGGAAGGTCATGCATAGCATGTACACACACATTGTCCACAGCAGCACACAGCACCTGTAACACCACAGGGTGCATCACCATAACATTACTGCTGTGTATGGTTGATAGTGACAGTGCCTTTTGTCCATCGCACCATGTGGGACTGTGATAGCACATGCAGCCTTGCTGGGCAGGGCTGCATGATATGGCAGGGTATGCCACATACATGGCACTGGGATGTGATCCACCTGGGGGGTAATGATATTGGCAGGGTGGCTGTCCATTCCATGTGTCATGTCTATGTGTATTTGGACATTACACATGTCTATCACCATGGTGTGGACACTGGCCTTATGCAAGGTAGGCTGCACGCTGCTTGGTGGGGGTGTGTCTGGTGCATTCAGGTATCACACACCCATGAATACACTATAACCCTGACAGGTGCTATGTGCTGCGATATTGATCTACACAGTGCTGTATGTGGCCACACACTGCTATCCCGCACATGGATGGTTGCCTGGACTGATGTGGGTACCACATATGTCTACATCCAGTGCCTGCTGCCACCCCCATGTCTGCTGGTGCACTACACACCGCCATCCCACCCTCTGGAAACGTGATGTTGGGCACAGCATAGGTATCCATGTATGGGGACAGGGATGTTCACATAGCAGGGGCACTGATGGTATCTTCGATCTGACCATACACATATGAGGCACCCGTCACACATACAACCCATTTATTATGTTGTGAAGAACAGTGACACAGCTATACTGCTACGCTGGAGGCATTCACAGGCGTACATACACAGATGCATGCACGTCCAGCTTTGACATTGCCTGGACTCTTGGTCTTGTTCGGCACATAACGGCTTTGGGTGTGGCTGGCACAGACCTACTTTGCACATGTCTACACAGTCAGCCTGTTCTACGGTAGGCATCGGTGATGTGCTGTGCACATATCATATCTGCACATTTTGTTGCTGTCTGTCTATCCACAGGCCAGTGGTGGGACACACAGGGCTATTATTGAACATATCTGCATGCAACCCTGTACTGCTAGCTTCTCAAGTGCTAATGTGTCATAGACATGCACACCATACCCACGCATGTGGTGGTGGGTTGCCACCCTTACCCATCTCCTCTTGTGGGTTGCTATCTTCCCACACCCTCTTTGTATTGTATGTTCAGGCTATGCAGCTGTGTGGGGCTTGTGGGCATGCAATGCAGTACTATGTGCCTTTGCACCCATCGCAGAACAAGTCATACAGGTACACTGGCGGCCATACACTGCACAGCTTGATGTTGGCACATCACATGTTGTACACACATAACACATCTCCTGTGGGACATGGTCAATTGTACAGGCATGTCCATCAGTCACATGCCACTACTACCCCTACATGACGGCTATGCAGGACATGTGGCGGTACAGCAACTGTCACATGTGCACGTGCACTGCCCCCCTACCTGCATCACATGGTACTGCCTGTGGGGTATGTGCGCCTGCACCCATGCTATGGCCATAGATGACAGTTGTACATCGATATGTGCAACATACCTCATTGGGAGTTCTCATGTGCACATGTTCAACATGTCAACGCATTGTTTGTGTCTGTCAGACAGTCATTGTTGTGCATGGTTTACATGGCAGCCATGGCGTACTGTGTCTGATTCCAAGTACTTCATTGGGCTACCAGCATTGTACATTATCACAGCACATTCCAGCCATCACGTAGCCATCGTAGATGACAGTGGGAGGTGTTCTGCCATGTGCACATATGTCACACAGTACGAGGGTGACTGACACACATTCTCAGGACAGGGTTCTGACTGCTGTAGATGTGTGTGATGCTGTCGACGACCATGCCTGCACCAGATGGTGTCATCTGGATGTGTAACATTCATAACACACACCTACCTTCACGTAGCACCACATCGCCCACAAGGATGGACACCCCTGCATGAACACTGTATGCAGTATGTCTGTATGACCACTGCATGCACCACTGGTAGCCACTGGCATGGCTGCCAACAGCAGCAGTGTGTATCCTGTGTGAACATGGGTTACACCATTCACAACACACCTGTGTCAGATGTCCCTGTTGTGTGTCACAGTGCAGTTCCACACATCATGTAACAGTATGCATCATGCACCGGTATGTTGCAGACATGTGAACGGCTGTGCATGTCAACATATGCACACATGACACATCACCTGGTACAACATGTCTGTCTTACCACATGCTATTGTGACCACCCTGTGATGACATTGTACAGGCTACGTGGACTGGGACATCTGATGGCTCAATGGTGTATTCACCCTCTGGGTGTGTGTCTAGCCAAGTGTACAGTAGGCAGTGGTGTGCACACGGGATACTGTACATTTGCATACTCTGTCACTGCGACTGTTGACTATGGTCATACTGTACTTATGCAGGCATGTGGTATTGATCCAGTCTGACAGTCATGGTCAACCATAGTACTGTGGCACACATGACCTGCGGACATCTGCCTAGGGTGTGGGGCCCACATGTACATCTTCACATGCTATGCTGCCTCTGCAGCGGTGTCACATGTCTGTCGCCGGCAGGGCTGTCACAGGCTGGCACAGCATGCAGTGATGTGTGACAATGCTTGCACCCCCCACTGTGCTGTACACAAGCACTGCACACACAGTAAGGCATGCCTGACATTAATCTGCAGTGCCTGGGACCTGCCTCCATGCTCTACAGAGCACACCTGCCAGTCCAGATTGTACACAGATCATACCTCCCAGGCACATACCTGGACTGCAACACACACAGGTGAGTGGATCCCACATCACACAGTGATTTACACACATACTGTATGTTTTTCTAAGACAAATGCATCATAGGTACTCCATGTTCGGATACCCATGTTTGTGACCGCTAGACACGTTGTGACACGTGACGGTGAGTACACTGTACACCACAGGTTACATGCTGGCTGTGTTATCATACGGTACATTGCACCTCGGACAGTTGCTACTGCCATGTGCTGACAGCAACACGCACTTCCCTAGTATGGACTCCCATGTACCCACACATGCTTGGCCATGCACTACACATAGCTGGGTGACACATCAAACAAGACATACCATACCTGCACTACCCTTGGCATGCACCATACCTCCATGTGTCTGTGTGCTATACCTACAGACATAACCCCTCTGGTTGATGGACATATATGCTTTGCGGCCCTGCTAGCCACACCCTGGACACACACCCATTGCAGCATACATGGTACATGTGGTCAACAGCCGGTACTACCAACATCTGCTGACGGGGTGGTTAATGGCATGGCACCCCAGCAGCCGGACAGTATACATGACTATGCTGACAGATATCACAATGCACTTCCGCTACATGTACGCAGTGGTAGGGACCATGCTATTCCACACAGAGACATGGTGGTACTGGCCTTTTCACAGACACAACGGTGGTATGCATGTTCCATGCACATGTGCTGTATGGCCACATGTGCAGGCTGTTGCACGGTGGGTATGTTCAAATGTGTGTGGTGCATCACTTGACAGTCATGGTGTGTCCTCGTGGTCCATCACATACTCCACAGCTAGATACCTACACATGACCACCATACTTTGCAGTGTGGGCCCTCACACAGTGTGGTGGTATGTCTGTGTTGTTTGGCTACATCCACATTCAATGTAGCATACGACAGTCACCCAGGCATTGCCGACAGAGATGTTGTTGGCAACATGCCAGCCAATGGGATACCTACCAATAAGACACACTCTCACTCACTACAGGTTTCAAATCCATACATGGACATCGCAATGTCCCTGTGGACACATACATGGTACTGCCATGCACACATTATGTCCTAGGACACTGTCCCAATGTCACCTCCAATCTCCCTAGCTGTTATATCCCGCCAAACTGGTTGTTATGTGTCTGTGCAGCAGCACACTGCATTAACTGCTAGCCCATTCATGGACGTTGTGTACCTTGACCACCACACCACCGCATCTATCACACTACACATGGGTGGTAGTGCATTGCACGTGTGGGACGGCATTCATACAGACATGACTGCACCATTCGGGATGGCACTGGGGCACATCCTCCCATCCATGCTTCACATACTCATTGACGACCTCCATGCCTTTACTGGCACCCTTGTTGGGTCTGTGTGCCACAGCACACCACATCCACATGATGGCCACCTGTCATACCATTGCATGGGTGTTTGGTGTAGTACAGAGGGTAACAGATCAGACATTATCCCCACATTGCCCTTCAGCACCATTCCACATTCTGGTATTGCCAATGTACACATCCACCATCACATCATACCCTGTGTCTCAGGATGTTAGGCTATGTGACTCCTGGACAGGTCACACAGTGGTGCAAGCATATCATGCTACCTACGACATGTAAGGTACATGTGGCATTACACAGTCCTCAGTCATGTGGCCCCTCATGTTCACTATTTGCTTACATACACAACATGCTGTCACGGAGTAATGTCCATGCCTACATATCCCACATCTGCATACCTGGCAGCATTATAGCTCCACCAGCTCATACTGCTAACAACCATACAAGTGTCAGTGTGGCAGATCTATCATGTAGATGTCATTGCGTCAGATACATCACACATGGTGCATACACTTCACCTTTGCATAGCGACAGTCATCCACTAGGTATCACGTGGATACTGTCCCTATACATGCATATCACATTGTACATGGTTGCTGTACACACACATGCCCCACATGGTGCTGTGGTTGCCATATTCCGCTGTGGCGTGGGTACACATCTGCAGGGCCACACATATCTGGACTATGTGTGTTGCTAGGACATTGGTAGCCTTTGTACTTGTGCCATACACACATCTACACACGGGCAGGGTTACCATAACACATTTGTGGTGTGCCTTCCACAATGGCTACACCTTTCCATATCACGGTATAGTCATGCCGTGATGTATACCAGGCTCAGACAGTTTACATATGCAGATGACAGATGGGGGAAACATCTGTACTCATCTGCATACCACTTACACAGGGGTGTCGTGTACTCTGCCATGGGCCATGTCCTCCGCATTACTGATGCATGTAGTACTCCTACATGGCGTTTGCAGTGGGCAGGGTGAATGACGACTCATGCATATGTGCACACAGGCCACATTGCTTAGCCTGGGCTTCTGTTTACCTACACAGACTAGACACACACCATGCTGTAGAACATAGGTCCTGTGCACATCCCACAGGGACACACTGTAGCACTGGTCATGTGATAACTCCCTTGCTGATAGGGTGACACATACACATGGGACCGCCACAACGGCAGTACTGTGTAGACATGCAGTTGACATCCACCTTTGATGTTCTGTGGGCAGTACCATGGGGGGGTGACACGACTGTGTACATTGCACATGTGTTTACACATGGACCTGCCAGACGTCATTGTTGCACACATTGCACCTGCTACAGATAGCTTGGACATGGTCACTTGCTGTTCCTTCCATTTCAGGTGGCTATTCTGCTACTACTCTGTCCCATATGTGCGGGCCATACATATCCTGTTAATGTACATAACACTAGGCCATACCTCCATCATGCATGCTATGCCTGTGATACTGTGTATAATGTCTGAACGTATCCATCATGATAGCTTTACATTACACATACTTGACATGGTCACCCCTACTGCAAGGCATACGTGCACGTCGTGCACAGATTACATATGACATCGACAATATCTGCCCATACACATGTGTGCTGTGACACTATACATACATGTCCTATCCCCTGCTGTGGCACTTCATTGTTGGACATCCACTGCCAGCATCAGTGTGGGTGGTGGCATTGTTCTGTGTTTTACATCAGTATGGCACCCCTTCGGTTATCCCAGCTGTGTACATGATGTCCCACTGCTGTACACACGGTGTCCACAGTCGTTGGTATGCTCAGCGGGTTAACAGTACATAACCACCTTTCACCACTCTCTGCCTTATGGACAGGTATCTTTACTGACAAACACCGTTCACATACAGTGCAGATTCATCATACATATCATGCGTTACACACCAGTACATCTCGTGGGTTCTACATACCTTTCCTGTATTGCTTTCAGTATTCCGTGTGAGTCTCGCTACTGACAAGTGATCGGCTCTTGTAGGAATAACTTCTTTGTTCGGTATGAACATACAGTTTGACTCTCCTGGGAGTCTTCCTTATATCCGTCGTCACCTGCGGCATGTGGGTTCATCACACCAATAGCTGTTCCTCGGTGTGTACTTATGTGCATATCACCTGAGCATCTCCTCCATTCGTACGGTACTCGTCGGAACTAGGGCATAGTTCATTCCTCGTCTGGCCATTGGTTATCTGCACTAGCTTCGTGGGGATGGTATGTATTGTGTTATGTTATGTGTGACTGCAACCGCTATGTGTGGCGTCAGGTAAATTTTGCTGTGGTGTTAGCCGTGGATTGTGTGTGTTGGGTATGGTATTATGTTCCACATGTGGGTGTCCGTGTCCCGCCGGCGTCTGTCGATGGCGTTTTGCATTCTGATGTGTAACATAGCTCTTCTATTCCTGTACACAACGGATGCTGGTATGCATCCGCTGCTGATAGTGTTTCCCACGCGAGATGTTGCGGGTATGCCGCTGTCATTAACTGCCTGTATGTCTTTGCTGCTATTTCGGCTTGTATCCCTTTGATATGTGCGATGGGGTATATCGGCAGCTGTGGGTGACGGGTACGGGTTGTGGGCCTTGCATTTGTACATACACGGGTATGCTTCTGTGTGTGCTCCATCCCTGCCTGGGGAGCTGCAAGTTACCTGTCTGTTGTTCTAGGAGTGTAGGTATTCTTGATGTCGTCTGCTGTCGGTACCGCCTGCTTGTGTGCGTCCTGCATCTATTCCTCCGTCACATCGGTAGTATATCTGCAGCTGTTCGTACGTGCCGACTATCCCTTGGCATTTTGTCACGGATATTTACGGTCATTGTGGTCCTGTAGTTGGGACGGCCTGTATGCTACCGGTTGCCACCTATTCGGGTGGCGATTGCTTGTTTAACACTCGTAGAACACACAGCGGTGTTTACAGGACGATACGTGTCCACGATCGGTGCCGGGGCAGCAAATGCGTATTTCCGCGGTACATAACTATTGCTGCGTAACGTAGCCGATATATCGTATTGGAATTAACATGTCGGCGCTATACATACGGTGATGGTTTGTACATGCGTCCTTTGCATCTCATATTGGCTATACTTCTGTTGTAGATTCTGGGACATTTTCGCTTTGCATCGTTTTACGTCGCCACGCGCCTAGCCAGTGAGTAGCTCTCAGTACTACTTTGTGGGTACTGCTATACATACACCTGTGGTTCCTATACTGTATGCCTACACATGTTATTCCACTCCGCCTGTCACATGTCACCTACATACACATTTTACAGTGTCACACACATTACACTGGCACAGCGGAACACACGACACCCTCACCTCACACATACACATACTTCCGCTTTCGCAGGGACGGTTGCACACAGTACCTACGTTGACCACATCACCGGCGGCAGTGTCTACCTCCGCCCTCATATCCTAAGAATATTACACGCACATGTCCTGTTACTGTATCGTGGCCTGGCGATCATCCCGAATGGCAAATATGCATTTAGGTGGGTTGACCTTTCCGTGGGTGGCGTTCCCTGCTCTGTCCACCCTCCCGGATAGTCGGGTTGTCGTTCAGTATGTTTACTATGTTGAGAGTTCGCGTCTTACTTCTCTGTGACCTTGCATCCCTGTGATTCCCTGTTTAACTTGTTGTACTTTATATCTGTGTATGTGTACATATATTTCTACGTGTGTAATGATATCTATCTCCATATGTGTGTATGCACATATGTACATATGTAGACACCTTGCGCCAAACGTGGCAGCATACGGCTACGCCGTCTGCTGTCGGACCCGCATGCGGTTGAGTTGTTGCCGTTCCATGCTCTGCTGTCTGTGGGTTGTGCGTGTTTGGGTGCTACCTATGTTGGAGTCACACATGTGACCGCCCATACGGTACACATTACAGGCGGACATGTTTGTGTGCCGTCCATTTCACTGTGTGTGCAGGTAGGGAGGTGTCAGTCCATGGGGCCTATGCTGTCAGAGTATGTGCTATACGTTCCCTCTTTGCCAAGGCATAGGCATATTGGGTATGCCTCCGTCTGCCTACTGGGGCTGGCACAGTGTGTTCATGGCGCTGGACGCCCTGTGCCTGCGCTTGCTTTGGCAGTTGTGGCGGGCTTGGTGGCCCTACACCATTATGTCCCTGCAGCAGCTGTTTCCGCAGGATCATATTATGTAGCATAGCACATACTATGAATATGTGGGCACTTGTGCCTGGAGAGTACTGCAAGGCTCCACCGGATGTATCCAAGCACTGGAACCGTGATTTCAACATCCCAAACACACGCTCTATGATTATTCTGGTCTGTGCGTGTGCCTCATTATGGCGTTCTTGCATGTGTGTGTGTGCATTTCTGATGGGTGTCATCATCCACGGCTCCAATGCGTAGCCAGCATCCCCCACAAGGTGACCTTGTGTGATGTCCCCCCTGGTGAATACCTGATACAGCTGTGAGGCATGCCAGATATGGGAGTCGTGGTAGCTTCCAGGGCTGCCAGCACACACATCCATGATAATGCCCTGCGCATTGCACACGACCTGGCAATTGATGGAGGGGTATCCCTTGCGGTTTATGTAGAGTCTACCCTGCTCACCGGGTGGTGACTTGATTTCTATGTGCGTACAGTCTATCGCACCCAGTACCTCCGGGTATTGTGCCACACGGTGGAAGTGGCGCATATTGCTAGCCAACTCCTCCTGAGATCTGGGGAAGTATATGTACTCATGGGCATGTTGTAACATGGCATCCAGAAACTGGTGTAGTACCCTGGATGCTGATGCCTGTGAGATGCCCATTATATCCCCGGTTGGCCTTTGAAAGGTACCTGTTGCCAGTATTCGCAGGCTTACACATACCTTTGTGTCCACTGGGATGGGCTCCCTCTGTTGTCTCTTGTTCTCAGGCTTGGCCGGCACAGCTCCACTATTTGCTGTAACGTGTCCCTGTCCACCCTGTAACGCTCTACTATCTCCAGGTCTTGCAGCCCCTGGTAGGTCACCCTTGGTCTGAACACTCTCCTTCTCCTCTGAGGCCTCCCGTAGTTGTCGGCACCCTCCTCCGCAACTCCGTCTGTCTCTGCCACATGCCGATACATCACGGCCACGGCAGCACCCAACATATACATTTTAAAAGTTCCCCGTGTGTTTACACCTTAAGGCGCAGCGTTTGGGAAATCACGCTGTCTGTTGTGTGCATTACCACTTTATAGTGTTGTGCTGTACACCCGGTGATGTCATTGGGTGTGTCTCTGCTGCCGTATCTGTGGGTTATCTTCTGTGTTTTACCGTTGGCACTGCAACGCTGTTGCCTTTGGTGTTACATTACACTTGCCTGCATTGGTTTAGCTTTACACCTTACTTTACTGTTTCTGCACGTTGCACCTACTATTTACGGGAGTGCATCCTGCAGGCACATGGCATATCATGCATTTTGTGTGCCGCCACCATTATGCTAACTCTCTCCTTGGCTGTGCTGTATCGGTTCTTCGCTCTTTGCATTTCTGCAACATCCACTACTTTCTTTGCATTCATATGCATCCCTTTCCCGCTTTTGCACGTTTCTGCATGCAGAGTTGTCAGCTGCCGATTGCCCTTCGTGAGTTGATTGCTGTTAATTGCTCATTACGACTCCAATTACACTGCTTCCGCATTTCCTCATATTCTCCGCATCACCTTCCTGTATCCATGGTTGTTGACGGGGCGGCCGTCACATGACTGGTTTGGGGAACGTAGTCATCCTCGTGCACATGCATCTGTGCGCGCATTGTGTACTCTCAGCGAATCTCTTTCCTCACACGCCGGTCCTGATGCTGTGATGTGCATTGTACAGCCCAGGTTTGCTGGTCTCCAATGTGCTTCCTCCTACAGTGTCACACCCCTCTGCGATTGACAGCTATTCCCTGTAGGCCACTCCTCGGTGTATTACCGCTGCGCCATTTGGTACAGCCTTATGCCGGCGGGTGTTTTGCGATTCAGTATTATCTGCCTCATTTGCATGGCATTGACTACTAATACATGGTTACGGTGCCAGACACCGCCGCCACTCCTTGACAACCCTTGCGCTGTGGTTGTGGCTTTCCATTCATACTATGGTGTATTGTGGCTGTGATGCTGATGTGTCTTATACTGCTCTTTTATGGCATTGTCATATTACTTCAGTGTTCATCACCTTCCGCGGACATGTCCTGGGACTCTGCTGTGGTTTTTGCGTACATAACATTTATGTCATTATTTACATTTTCTGCATGTTTTCTTTTGACATTCTCGGTTTCTTTCAACATTACCATGTTGCACCACTATGACACCTGACGTTGGCAGCCTTCCGTTACTCCTATGTCATGTTTGGATATATGTAAACCGTTTTTTTTGGTTTACATTGCCGTTGTGTTATGCTACGCCTGTGCCACTTCCTGAATCGCTACTTGCCTTCATTTGCATGGTGCAACTCCGCACATGGGGTATTTAACATACCTACACCGGAGGCGGCGCAACTCCGGCGTACGCCGCTGATGCACGTGGCTTTGGATCGTACCTGAATCGCTCGGCGGCCATGTCTGGCATTGTGGCACCTACGCCATGCATGCACCTGGCGCAAGGTTCATGAATCCCGGGGACTATGTAGATAGTCAGCCTGTGCATCAGACACATAGCTTTATGTGCCTGTTTCCATGAGAAAGATGATATGGATGTGGGACAGTTATCTTCACTTGCACAGGATGTTGCATAGGGGTGCAAGATGCCTAGGCTGACCCAACAGGTTGGCAAGCATGTCTGTGAGTGTGGAAGGGAATCAGGAAAGATGGACCATGGAAATGTTGCATGTGTGTCTGTAGGTTCCCTCAATGTGACAGTGGTGTGTGAGCGTCTGCATGAACACAGCCAAGCTCATTGATAGCCCTACATGTATGTATGTTGGAGAGCTGTGAGCCATGCATGGTAGAGCTGACAGTTCATTGTCTCCACCCAGGAACATGAGAACTGGCTCTGCCAGGAATTCCACTGGCACCTCCACACCCAAGGTCAGATGCTGTTCTAGTACCTGAGGGTGACTGATGTCTGCTGGGCATGTGTCCTCCACAGAATTGCCCAGGACCACAAACCAATGGTCTGCTACATCTTAGTGTGGACAGCACACTCCCCTCTGGAGTGCTGGATGTACTGCCACTACTGGAGCGTGATTGTGCATGGCCACGTTGACTCTCAGCAGATATAATTGCTGACCTATGCCCATGAGGCTGATGCTCACCTCCAGTCATATGTTCCACAAAGTCAATGTATGTTCAAACAGATATTACCCAATCTGTCTCAGACCTCCCCCTTTCCACTCTGCCAGTCAATAGATCCAGGGTAACAGCAACACTGTGGAGGCAGTCATGGATGTGAGACGGTGCTGCATCCATAATCCTAAGCATTCATCTGGAGTTCCTTTCAGAATGTGCCTGTGCCTCCAGATGAATGCTTAGGATTATGGATGCAACACAGTTTCACATACATAATCCATAATCCTAAGCATTCATCATGAGTTCCTTTCAGAATTTGCCTGTGCTTCCATAATGGCTCTAAACATACACCAAGTGACATGTAATGAGACACCTGCAACAGGTGGTGGAGGGACAGTAGGCCTCCTACAAACACCCCTATCAATCCACCTGTGTGGAACCTTGTCAACTGTTTGGCTATAGCCAGTGTTGACAGTCGCAGAAGCTGCAGTAACCACATTTCTGTGTTCAATGTCTCCACCTTCTAACTGTCCAATATCTGTGGCCTCAGGGGACTGAGAATGCATAGGCATATTGGCTGTGTACAGTGATGAGGGTGGACGAGGGATGTCAACCTTTGTATCTGATTCAACCTTTGCAACCCCCAGCCATGTCTCAATTTGGCCACCATCATCATCAGAGTCTGAAGAGACATTGACATCAGGTGGTATAGGGGATGAAGACCAACCTCCCTAGTCACCTGTCATAAAAAGGAAAAATCAGTACATGCACTACTATGCTCTGCAGTACTATGGTGCAATATATGTAAAGCTGTATACACTGCTGTCACCATTACAGACTTGTATACCTACCAACCTCACAGAGTAGGACATGTGGACATTATTTTCTAAACTTATTCAGGAAACAAGAATCCTATGAGCAAAAACTAAATCATGTACACTGTGGACATTTTGCAAAAAGCTGCACAGTTGACAGTTATGGCAATCAGTAATGTCCTGACAATACTTTCAAGTCAATCACTATTGTCATACCTACAAGGCAGAGTTATGGGTCTAAACTGTGGACATTCCAAAAATATCTGTACAGTTCACAATCATGTAGACAGTACATCAATCCAGCCAGCAGGAATGGGATGGCACTTTAGGTAATACATTGAAATATATCTACATCTCTGACAAACAGTTTTCTGCTTACTATCAGCAGGAGTACATCTTCTTCCTATTCCTGATGGTTTTAAAAAATTTTGAGGGATAGGTAATGGCAAGAGCACCACATGTTAAAGTATAACAGGGTAATACATCCAAAATCTGACATCTACAGTAACTGCTATGTTAAAAGGTATGGGGTGACAATCTCTAAGTGAGCTAAAAACTGCAGCTAACTTAGTATCCCCCCCAAAATAAAAACCTACACCCAAGTAAAGCTATAAACACCTTGTCAGGATGAAAGCAACAGTATTCTACTGCTGATGGATCTAAGCATACCTGGATGCTCCTCTTGAGAGGCACGTGTGGCACCCATACCCACAACATATTGGCTGATGGATGCTTGGGAACTGTCCTGTGTAACAAGGTTTACTAGGAATTTTTCTGTGGCTATGAGAGGAGCTTCTGCTGCAGGCCCATCACCAGTGACCTGACCAATGCTGGCCAGATCAGCTGCATGTCTCCTTGCTGCATTTATCATATTCATGGCATGGCGTTGCACCTGCTCATAGGTATGATATTCATGACCCAAGGCATTGATGTTTTGCACCAGTTAATCCCACAGTGCTGCATGCTCTGATCTATTTGCCCTCCCTCGAGATAGCATGATCTGGTAATGCTGTCACAAAGCCTCAATGATGAGGTCATTTTCCACCTCAGAAAATGGTGGCCCGTGATGTGCAGGCATAATGTTTCCTGAAATACAAAGACATGAGATCACATGTAAGGATCACATACATATGAGTAAACTATATATATATACATACTGCAGTAATGGAAGGCTATCAGTATTAACTCTTGATTTCACATATCATATTCAGAAGTGTTACAAACATGCAAAGGGTATGGACACAACTAGGATTGTAGCAATAGTGACATATTCTTTTTTCTGCCATAACAGATACTCACTTATGCTCACGCAACCAACATAGGAGTCCATTGTAGTGTGACCTATGGTAGGAGCCCTCCCCCCAAATAATATGTATAAACAATAGTGCCAACAAAATGACAGTGCACTATTACAACTGCTATCAAAGGAAATAGCTAGGAGACCTGTGTACCTAGTAATCACACAGCATTATACCCTCAGTGTACTCTACATGCTTTGTAAGTGTAACAGGGTTGCAGATCAATGCCATTTCATCAGTACAGTTCTAACAAAGGTTTACTGATGTAATCCCTATTCTCCTGGGATATATTCAAACATATGCATCATGTTGGAAACAAAATGGATACATACCTCACGGAGTACAATGCTCTTCTGTTGAATAATACTGCTATACAAATAATGTGTCAATGAGTTAAACATAAGAAGTAACTATCATACACACTGGTTTGCCTAGCTAGAAGTTTGCCTTTTTATAATGGCTCTCATTAGCAGCTGATTGCATCTGAACCAATATGTGGTTCCAAAATGCTAAATGCAGTCTATGTAGCTGATTTGCAGTATAATCAGCCAATCCCATGCAGTTACTCAACAAGATATAAGGTGTAGAGTCCATACCTTTCTTAATATGTTGGGGTAAAATTTAGTTGGGTACAAATACATCAGCACAGAGAGAATGTTTGTAGCAGCTACTTTTTCCATACAGATGCATGTGCTACAGACTGAAGTTGCTGCTGTTGCAGGCAATAGGCATAGACAGAGAAGCAGAAGACTTTTCAGGATGACAACAGAGAACAGTAACTGTGGGACCTGTGGCAGGCTTGATGAATAGCCAGAGCCAGATTGAGGTCACTCATCCCACAGGAATTAAGGGATGTGTTTAAGGTATGCATGTTGGCCAAATGTATCATTAACAGAGTAAAAGGCAACTTGCTTGATGTGTCCTCGAGCAAGGTAGGGGAAACATTAGCCATTATGCCAACCAGTTGAACAACTGCCAAGTCATGTGTTATGTCATGGTAGTCATTTGGAATGTGTGTGCTGGCAACCCTTGCTTCTAGCACAACCTCCATATATGTATGCAATTTGTACAGCTGTGGTTGTCTGTAATATCATTGGCAAATCATTGTAGACTGCATAGGTTCATAGGATCATAGGTTGGTACTAGGCTATCAGCCCTAGGGCCCATACAAGCCTAGCCAAAACAATTCCCTGGCTATTTCTTCCCACACTATTTACTTCACTGGACCCCTGTCTAGCAGGGTGACTGACAAGATCCCTGGGGTGAATTTCCTTTCTCCCATCTAATCGTCAAGGTTCCTTTTGAAGAGGGCCAAAGAGGCACTCTGCTTGACATGTATGGGCAATCTATTCCAGAGTCTGGGGAGTCTCTGGGTCAGGAACCTATCCCTCCAGCATGGTTTGTTTATTGTGATGACAAGGTTTAGATCCCTGGAGCGTGTGGCTCTGAGGGATTGGGATTTCTTTAAGTGTAGCATGTCCAACAGCTCAGGGTTTGACATGGCCTTGTATGTTAAGCAGAGATTGCCTCTGAGTAGACGATATGCGACAGAGTATAGCTGGAGTTTTTTAAGGTGGTCAGCATAGAGCATCTGCTTTAGGCCTGTGATTCTTTAGTGAGGTGTTTCTGCCGCCTTTCCAGTTGTTGCAGATGTCTTGAGAGGTACATACCAAATGGGGCATTGTATTCTATAATGGGTCTAATGAGGGATGAGTACAGTGGGACAATGACCTCCTTTTTTCTGGATGAAAAGCCCTTAGTGATGAGGTGTGCCACATAGAAGGATTTTCTGACTGTTATGGTGATGTGGTTATCGAAGGTGAGACCACTGTCCACCTGTGTTCCTAAGTCTCTTATCACACTTTCAGTGTTTAGTGTACTGCCACCCATATGGTAATTCATGGATACATGTTTTTTTCCCAAAGGGGATAACTATACATTTCTTGGCATTGAGTTTGAGCCCATGACTCTGGCACCAAGCATCTGTTTCTGTAAGGCCCTTTTGTAGAGTATCCACATCATTTGGGGATTCAATAATGGCTCCCAGTTTGCAGAGTCATCTGCGAACTTTGTTAGCCAGAGTCCCTTAGTGTTGGCCTGTACTTCAGAGAAGTAGATGCCAAACAAGAGCAGTCTGATATTACTGGGCCACATTTGAATTGCATACTTCAATTTCCTCTGGGAATTCATGCTAATGCATAACTTGACCTTTTATGCACTTTCTCGGATTGTAATAGCAATAGTTAAAATGTGTTCCTATCTGTAGCACTTTGACTTCCATTATTTAGATGCAGACATTCCATTTGTACTGGTTTGGGTGGACAAATATGTGATGAGACAGTCATACTTATCACAATTTATAATGACAATGTACATATACATGTTTTTTTAAATGCTAGATGCAGTTGCATTTGAATTCAGGACCATGTGAACCAAAAATAAATGTTTTCAAAGCATTTAACAGATTGAGCTACAGACTCATTGTTAGAGCAGGTGTGTTTTTACATGATATACAGATAACTGCACACTGAACTGCTTTATGCTGACTTTTTTCTCTACCAAATTCACATTTAAATTCCTATTTTTCCATTTATCGTTTAGCAGATTTGCTAAGCAATGCGGCAGGATGTGCATCATCATATAAACTCTCTTTATGATGAGAAAATAACAATCACTGTGTTTTGCTTAAAACACCTGTACTATTTAACTGGCTGTGTAGCTTGGTGAGTTGATGCACTGTTGCTCAAATTAGATGGTACTGGGTTTGAAATAGGGAGTAAGTGTACTTTTTGAATGATATTATTATGCTTTCAAATACATGTAGTAATACACTGCCATTTAGCATAGCTTATGCAAAGATTCTTTAAAGAAAAGAAAATTGGGGAGATAGGACAGTGGTGAAATAGGGAGCAAGGAGGGAAAAACATAGTGAAAGGCAGTTAGGAATGTGCAGGCATGGTGTAGGAAAGAACCATAGCTATCCATTTCTTCAACAGCAGCAACTGCGTACTTGCAAAGATTTTCAGCTAAATTTGCACTGTCACCCCCAGAGAGAGGGGTAATGACAACATAAGTGAATTGCCAAGCCTATTGGGCCAAATGAAGTGTGTCCAGTGGACACGTGTAAAATGGAGAGCTATGTATGGGACAACATTTTTTTGGGACAGGTGCCCTTTTTTATTTATTTATTTTTTTAAGGTGAGAGTGGAATATTAGGGAAAGGACATAGGTATGTGTGGGGAAGGTAAGTTGGGAAGGTGAGTAAGCATTTTCAGAAAGACAAGACATACAAGACAGCAGACAGGTTGATGGGGACACAAGAGGGGGATGAACACTTTGGTTGGGGAAGGGTTTGGGGGATCTCGGTCCCATGGACATCAGATATGGTAGCAGTGTGACTCAAGTCCTCAACCATGGGACTGTTAGAACTGCACCTTCACAGGTCCTCTGGAGGCAGTGGCCAATGCCAGTGCCTGGAGAGTGACTGCTCCAGTAGGATGGCCAGTATGTTCCCCATATGACATAGGTGTGCAGCAACAGCTTTATCCACAAGCCTATGCACCATGCCTGGCATTTGATCACTGGTGACATAAGCATCCTCTCCACCTCCACTCCCAGAGAGCGGCACAATCCTGACTTGTGGGGCGGAACTACCTGATAGAGCAGGTAGGACAGGGGCAGCAGATAGGATGCCACTGGGCTGTGGCCTACATATGCTGGGCCCTAGAGCCTTGGACATGGGAGCAAAGGTAGGTAGATCACCAACAACTGGCCTACCTTATTGTATTGTGGTAAATAAAATAGAAACATAAAGGAGAAATAAACATAACCCAAACAAATGTAATTAATAACTTAAAAGAAAACAATAATGAGTAATGGAAATAAATTGAAAATAATATAATGAGGAGCACAACAATAAATAATGTAAATTCAAGTTTTTTTAAACAGCAAAACAATATTAAATTATACATAAAGTCAACATAACAGGTAGCAACAAATAATATGATAATAGTAAATATATTGATTAAATAAATAGAAGAAAAGGGGTAGGGTGACAGAAGAAAGGAGAACATTAGTAACTTCACAGATAATATAACTAAACATACTACAACTACATACTCTTAAATATGTTAGACTTTTCTTGTGAGACCACTGACTACTATGACATTCATTATTTGAAATACTACCCTGTTCCTTACACACACACACTATAATTCAGATCATACTGCATCCAGCAATCATTCAATATTGCTTATATTGTATATACTGCATAATGTTCCACATACATACTTCTCAACCTCTTAGCACAAGACAGTATGGGCCAAGCCATACATAATGGTGGTATGAAGGCACAACAACAGGAAACATTCTTACATAGTGTGCTCTTACAAAAGTAGCAAGTTGTTCTGATAACAGATTTGCCAGTAAATTGCATTTTGAGAGATGTCTAATATCTCCAATTTAGAGAACTGACATATTTATTTATTTTTTATTTTTATTTTACATTTGTTGACCGGGCTAGTCCAGCTGGATCAGTGTCCATTTTCAGTGGAGGCCCGGGGAGAAAAGCTCCACAGATTAAAGCAAGGTAATAGAAAATAAACATGTACAATAAACACTTATGACACAGGCAATGAGCAAAAATACAAAGATATTAGTCCAGGTCCGGTAATACAAGTCAAAAAAACAACTAATACTAACTAAGTAATAAGTAAGGCATTAACTACTTTCAGTACAAAATATTGTAGTTCAAAATGTAATACATACTTGTCAAATCATTAATTATAACAATTTTTTTTTTTTATATATGAGAGCAGTAGTAAGTATAGAATCATTAAGTCATTTGTGATCAGAGAGAATCTTACAGTGTTGAATAAAAAAATATGATAGGAGAAAATATGATAGGAGAAGCACACTGAACTGCTTTACCAGTTCAGATATACAATGGCACTTTAATAAAGGTCTATGATGTCCCAGGTATTACATACATGACTGTTAAGGCTGCAATATCTGTATTTATGCTTGCCTCATATTCTCAGAAGGAGAAGCATATTTTTCTGACATTGATCCTCAGCAATTTGGCAGAGACTGGCCAGTAAAACAACATCATATACCAAACAGACCAGACATATTGGGTAATATTCAGTACATTCTGCAAAAATTGTGACAGTTGAGGGGTATGTCCATGCACACTGATTACACTTGACAGCTGGACAGTCATAGCACAGGTCTATGGGTGTGCAATTCACGTGCAAGCATGGTTATGCTTTTTTGATGAAATGCTAAAACAGTATTGAAAACTGCACAATTTCTCAGTTGGATGTTGCGGACTTAGAACCCACAAGCAATGACTACAGTAACACTGAACATTTTATTTGAAAAAATAAAATATCAGGGCAAAATCTCCTTTTACACTTTATTGGTTTATGTCATTTCAAATCTTGCATTTACCCTAATGAGTAGCTGTCTAGGACTTCTTTTAACTTACATGTTTACCCTACTCAGTTATTGACTGCTGCCTACAGCATATTTCAGACAATGAACAAACCACAACATTGACTCTTAATCTGGGTATTCCACAACATTAACTAATGGTTGGAAGCTATTCTACACAGTACTGCAAGCTTACTTGCTTTAACTTGCTTTACCAGTTCAGATATACAATGGCACTTTAATAAAGGTATATGATGTCCCAGGTATTACATACATGACTGTTAATGCTGCAATATCTGTATTTGTTTTATTTTATTATTAAGTCATGCATTCATGTATTACTTTATTGATTTTCTTACATACCATGTGCTTGCCTCATCATGGCCAAAATGCCTTGCATGGCACAGCACATTGCAATCACTCTCTTCTGCAGCTGTGGTAAGAGAGGGGATCCATGCCATTTTTGTACAGATTCAGCTTGTATATTTATAAGTTATTAGAAAACATACTTACATATCTGTGGGGTGTTCCTCACCTGTGTCTCTTGGATCCAGTTATCCAAAGTATCCCTTCTATAAATAGAGGTTGTGATAATGGTGACTACACTGCTCACCAGTGTGGGGGGATACCAGTTGCACTAATCTGGTCTCTGGCCAAACTATCCCAGGCCTCAGCTTGCATTCCAATCCCTGATAGTTGCCCTTCAACAGCCGTGATCCATAGTGTTGTACCAGGAGTCTAATTACAACTCTAGACTGCTGAGCACCCCAATGTTGTGCCCTAAAATGCAGACCTTGCCCCATGACTGCCATATCCACACTCATAATCAAGCTCCAAGGCATAATTTGCAATTTCTACCTATTGTTCCTTAAATAGGATGCATTCCCACCATTGCATATCATACTGTAACTTTCACCAATATGCTACATCACTTAGCATCGCACAAACTCACACAACTCATGTTTAAGTGACGCTTAGCAACATGCAAACATCTGATTAAACAAAAAAGCATAGACGAGTTAAGAAACACCTAGCAGAGTCAAAATGTAAAAGTCAACGTAAACGCACTTTATTTAGATAACGTTTTTGCCTCTGCTAGCGCAGAAGCTTCATCAGACATAGCAAAAGAGCGCCAAATGGGCACAAATTTAAAACCTCAAGCCAAGCGACATTTGTTCTATTGTCAAGAAGAACTGGCACTTTATTCAAAATAGTGCTTTTTTATTAAATATATTGGGAACACACCCCTCTTTTGTGTTTAAGAGGGGAAGTAACTTAAAAGAACTTTTACAGACAGTGGAACCTTCACACCCCTCATCTAGACAAACTGGGACAGGTATTTGTGGGGCTTGCAATTGGTGCAGACTTTTGAAGGTTGGGGGTTCGTTTACCATTAGAGACAAGAAATATATTATAAAACACAAGATTAGTTGTAATACGAAATCAGTGGTTTACGTTGCCTTTTGTGACTGTTGCACAGCATTTTATGTTGGTAAGATGGACCGTAGATTACGGGACCGTATCTACCAACATAATTATGCTATAAAAAATAAAAAAGGCGATAACGCCCTTTCAAAACATATTTTAAACCATGCTGGGCACAGTTTTCACTTCATGGGCATTGATCTCGTCAAAGTGGGTATTAGAGGGGGCCCCCAGTCCCTCTTACTTGAAACAAGAGAACTAGAGTGGCAAATTTTATTGGATGCCTTCTCTGTCCCTGGGTTGAATGAGGCTTGTAATATTTCTGCAATCTTAAAATATAGAAGTTACCTTAGGTAGTAAATGTGTGAATTAACTACTCAATATTCTACTTTTCTTAAGAGTAGTCTTTGTAATTAAATTAATATTCCATTTATGTTTAATATGGAATTATTGTTTTTACATTGTAGGTTCCAATAAGTAACCTCACCTTATTATCTGATTTTACAATTTATGAATGTATTGTACTGCTGTTGGAGTGTGCTCCTGCTAGTTTTAAATTTAGGTTTTTAATTTAACCCCTATTTTTAACTATTTCTGAATTACAACATAATCATATAATAATAGTTCATGAATTGCTGTGTAGATTTTGGTTATGTATATATTTCTCAAATATTTTTTAAAAATAAAATAATTAATTACTTTGTTTAGTGTTGCCAAGGAAATGACATCACGTCGCTTGGCTTGAGGTTTTAAATTTGTGCCCATTTGGCGCTCTTTTGTTATGTCTGATGAAGCTTCTGCGCTAGCAGAGGCGAAAACGTTATCTAAATAAAGTGCGTTTACGTTGACTTTTACATTTTGACTCTGCTAGGTGTTTCTTAACTCGTCTACGCTTTTTTGTTTAATCAGTTGTTCGTTTTCTTGTGTTATTTTTACCAACATGCAAACATGAAAAGACCATTAACAAAATTTAAGTGATGCTTAGCATTGTGCACCTTTTCAAAATTTAACAATAATTGAATTTAAAGTGAACTGATGTTTCACTGACCTGACATAGTTTCACAGCAGTATATGTAAAAGTTATCACCGGCCAGGTCTCAAACCCAGAACCTACTACACTGTAGGTTATGACTCAACCTATCTAGCCACTGGAATAATGAAAGAAACTCATGTATCTTCAAATATACTGTGAAGGTTCCACTGTAAGTGTAGCACAGCTTTGCTGCTCTAGTTTGTGCATTGCTAAGCACCACACAACTACAGCAATTAAATGCATCCAGTTTCATTTTAGATATCTAGTCTATGTCTAATGCATGAGTGTGCATGCGAAGCATAGCTAATTAACGAGGGGCATCACGCAAACAAACACATAAAAATAAAAAAATAGAAATTGAATATATCCAGTTTCTATTTTTACATGTCTGGAGCATGTCTGATGTATGGTGGCACAGAGCTAAGCATAGCTAAATAATGTGGCACATCTCGCAAATTAGCACATAAAAGTAAAAAAAGAATTAAATCCAAATTAGTAAAATAAATTGTCCTGTACCCATTTTGGTCAGGTTATTGGGCTGAAAAGTATGTGGGTGTGCCATCAGTCTTACACGGATTCAATATCCATATTGTTGAGACCTCCGTTAGGCATTCACCTCCATTAGTATGCATGGTGCATTACTGAAGGAAGATTGTGGCCATATATACAGATACATTCCATGGAGCCTACACAGACTTTATTGAATTCTGGGGCTTGTTTGTATTCTTAAAGCAATTACTGTTATTTCATGTCAAGTTTTACCACCATTAATGTGCAGTGATCATGGAGTTATTAAGGTTAAGGTTAATTTGTTCCTAGATAATTCTGTCATGCTAAAATGTAAACCAGTGCACCAAAGATTAATAACAGATTATATGAAAGCAAAAGCGTCACTATGTAAAACTAATTGAAGTGATGCATTCAGTGGAAAAACTGGGAAGGAATGTGAAAAGTTTTGAAAGAGAAATTGTTTGAATGTAAAAAAAAAATCAATCAATATTTAACATCAGATTCTAAGTAAATAATGTCAGGAGGATATATTTACATAAGAGCAAGATACTTGATTATGGTGAGAGACAAAAAAATATATAAGAAATGGAAAATAGGTTGAACTACAACTTTGAAAACTGAAATAAACAAACTGGGCAAACAAATTAAGCATGGTGTGAGTCAAGATCAAGAAAATGTTGAAGAATATTTATATAAAGACATAGAACATAATAGGAAACCATTTTAATAATATCATACGATGTGGAAGGAGAAAAGACATACAAATTGATAAGCTATGTGTAGATTCCAAAATTTATTCTCAGACACAACAGATTATAGATACATTTACAAAATCATTAGGTAAAGCAGTTTGGCTCCACAAAGGGTGTGATAAGTTATCCTAGTGACATCCAGATAACCTCAGATACTGAAATCAAGGTAGATTATATTGAAAATGAACTATTCAAACTGAATCCAAACAAAGTTTAGGGAGGTGACAGAATTAGTAATAATGACTTGAGAGCACTTTCACAAGAACTTACAGTACCATTATACCTATTATTTACTAGGTCATATAAATATGGGGAGATTGTTCAAGATTAGAGGCATGCATTTATTAAGCCTGTCCTTAAGGGAAAGTGGAGAAGGACAAATGCAGGGTCATACCTGATCTTATTGCTTATCAACAAGTCAGGAACAAAGTTAAACACCAAACTGAGCGACACAAAAAGTACTATTATACTAGCATGCAAATTAAGTATGAAAATAACCCACAAAATTGCTGGCATATAATCAAAAACATACTCAATCCCAGACAAACCACAAACCCCTCCCCCACCTTACTAAATAACTCAGAAACCACCACTGAACAGTTTAACAAATACTTTACAGAAAGCTTTCCTGCACTAACCAGAGATAACCCAAATAACCTACAAACAACTAACAATCTAAATAACAATAATAATACTTCCTTCTCATTTCAACCCAAAGCATAGAAAAACTCCTAAAAAATTAAACCAACTACAACTGCAGCTAACTTACCAGCAGAGTTCCTAACATTTGCAGCTGAGGCTATATCTTATCCCATATCAATACTGATTAACTGCTCTATTTCTAAAAACTATGTCCCTACCATCTGGAAAACTTCTTTTTTTATCCCCCTACATAAAGGTGGCAAATCAGCTGAACTAACTAATTATCACCCCATAGCTATCCTATCCCCACTTTCAAAACTCCTGGAGAAATGTACACATTCCCAGTTTATGAGATATCTCACATCCAATAACTTACTTGCCATCTCCCAACATATATATATATATATATATATATATATATATACATATATATATATATATATATATATATATATATATATATATATATAGACTGTCCCCATACTACAACCACTGCTGTACTTAGCTTTACCAGTACCATAAACCAATAGAGGAATGAGGGAAACATAGTCTCATCAGTTTTCTTGGATATGTCTCAAGCCTTTGACACAGTCTCCTACAACAAATTTCTAACTGCTCTCTCAGACCTAAAATTACACCCATCATGTTTATTATCCGTGGTGGTACAGCGGTAGCATTGTTACCTCACAGCAAGAGGTTTTCCTGTTCGATTCTTGGCTGGAGTGCCTTCTGTGTGGAGTCTGCATGTCCTCCCCATGGTCGAGAGGCCTCCAAAAGACATGTGTGAATGGGCATGCCTTCGCTGAAGGTTGGGTGTCGGGCTGGCAACTCAGCACCATAAAAATTGAGTGCCAATCATTAGCAGACCGGAGTTCCGCTGTGGTGACCCCTAACCGGGAAAAGCCAAAAAGACAAACATGTGTTTATTGGTTGCAAAGTTATTTAACAGGTTGTCGGCAAGCAGTTAAGTGGCAATATAACCTCTCCATACTTCCCCCTATTACCACTGGGGTCCCACAGGGATCCATACTTGGCCCTCTTCTCTTCAGCATTTTCACTAATACCCTCAACTCAACCACCTCACTTGTCACCATTATCCAATATGCAGATGATTCAACATTATCATGTGCAGCCCCTACCATAAAACAACTTCAGAACAAAACACAATAGGCCTTTACAGAAAATGAAACATGGCTGGCTTACTCACTATGTATTCTTAACCCCCCCACCAAAAAAAAAAAAAAAAACTTATGATCTTTCAACCTACCAGACCACTAGATCCCCCACAGTTCCACATTACAGTTAATAACAACACAATAATTGCACCTGAGCCATCCACCAAACTACTAGCAGTCATTGTAGATGATAAGCCAAGATTTGACATGCATATATCATAAACAATTAAAAAAGTCCACACACACAACAAAATGGCACCCTTTACAGAAACCAAGTATTTTTAACAGACTCCTCAACAGCTGCCATAGCCAGAAACCACCTACTAGCAACTCTGTTATATGCTTCACCCATCCTTATCAACCTCAAAAAAAAAGCAGATGCAGATAAACTAAATATGTGCTATAACAAAACAGCTAAATTTGCTACTGGATCATTACACAGGTCACATCACTGTCTATCCTTCAAAAAACTGTCCTGGCATGAACTACCTCAGCTTCTTGCATACAACCAATTAATCATGGTGAACAAATTACTCTATAATCCCAAAAAAGCTCCAGCTCTCCAAATCTTATTACAACCTTACTCTAATACTCGAACACTACGATCATCAAATAAATCTTTACTACAAGTATCTAAAACTAACAACACTGTGGGAGACTCCTTATACTCTTCCTATATCCCAAAAAGCTGGTACTCCCTCCCCCATAATACTAGAACCACTGACAACACACACCAGTTTAAAAAACTACTCAAAAAGTTTCTGACACTTGGCTCTGCTCATGCAACACCCTTGACTGATCTCCTGTTATAACAAGTACACTCTCCATTAATTATTCAGTCTGACTCTTGGAGAATGAGCTTATTTGCATTATGATGCTTCTTTTTTCTTTTTATTCTTAAATGTGTTATAAATCTAGAATTATTTTCCCATTACAAATGTAAATGAATACTTATAGGGTCTATGTTAATAATATCACTATGTTAAGTTCCATCTGATGTTATATCTACTGTTAGACATGATGTATCTAATGTACCTTATGTTGTATATAGCGTTTGTCATGCTGTATTTAGTGTTACTAATATTGAATGTACTGCCACTTTTTGTGGAGCTTTTCTCCAAGGCCTCTGATGAAAATGGGCTTTGCCCAGTCAGACTTTCTCAGTAAACAAATGCAAAATAAATAAGCAATACAGAACCTTAATTCTACTTTCCTGTTGTGGAAAAACAATGGAGAAGGTAATATTGGAAATATTGGATAAGTTATTATCAGAACTGGAAAGGCTGGGACTTGAAGGCTTGCTGATTTAAAAATAGTTTCTGTTTGTAAATTCTTGCATACTCTGTAGGAAACTCCTGGTGTTCTGGCTGAAGTGTGATTCTCAAACAATCTGGAACTATATCGCTAATTGATAAGTATATTTCTTTGCATTTTAACCTTTCAGAGTTCTGCATTGTCTTAATTTTGCCTGACTAAATATTTTTTTTTTGCCTGACTGAATTATTTTATATATTTTCTGGCATTGTTTTATGTTTCTCATCTGTCCTGAAACTGTATTTTCCCTCCCTCCCATCCTATTATTGTAGTGTTGTTGTAGTTGGTGGCTTTGCAGTTGCCCGCCCCTACTGTAAATTTGATCTGGAACACCCCTCCCAGTCTGGTGTTCACTCTACTTAATACAGAGAAAACATTTGAGAAGGCCAACTGACTTAGGTTCTTAACCTTGAATTTTTCTTCTACGCCTCCTTCCTCTCTCCTTGCACTTTACTAAAAAAATGCACTTTATTTTGCTTTTGCCTCTTCTTAAAAGTACTCAATTGTATTTATTCTGCTGCATTTATTACTGCTTGGTAATAGCCTTATTAAATTGTAACTGTTATTCTATGCCTTTTGGTTTAAGCACTTGGGCTTCAGACCAGTTGTTTTAAATTAAGAAGGTCTGTGGTCTGCACTGTTGTGGCAGGACAGGTAGCTTCCATCCTTCTAAGATAGGAATTGCTGATTGACAGCTCAGTGTCTGTTCTAAAAGTGTATTAGTTCTGGTTAAAGCACTTGGGCTTCAGTCCAGTTATTTTACATTAAGAAGGTTTGTGGTCTCCACTCTTGTGGGAGGAGGGCCTAGCTTCTGCCCTTCTGAGCTGAGAATTTCTGGTTAAAGGATTATTGTGCCTGCTTATTTGAATTGTTTCTTTCTAAAATTGGTGTACCTTGTTTGCTGTAGCATAGACTAGATTCAGGCGTGCTGAATCTAGCCTTGTTTGTATAACTTGAGTACTAATACAGGCCATCGTTTTTGGAGAAGGTTCCCCTGCACCCTAGTGGTAGAAGTGTGCAATTAGAACTTGTCTGATTGAAGACTGCTGGAACAGGGATCAGTTTTGAGCTATTTTACTGGTTAATGGGTAATTTATTTAAATCAGTTTGCTCATTTTCTATTGTTATATAAAAATGCACTTTATTCGTCTGCTTTTACTGTATTTGTGTTTCTTCCTACTTTATTGCGTTTACTACTGCTTGTTAGTAGCCTGATTAAATTGTAACTGTTATTCTAAGCCTTTGGTTGAAGCACTTGGGCTTCAGACCAGTTATTTTACATTAAGAAGGTTTGCGGTCTGCACTGTTGTGGCAGGACAGGTAGCTTACATCCTTCTAAGTTGGGAGTTGCTGATTGAAGACTTAGTGTATGTTATTCTAAAAGTGTATTAGTTCTGATTTAAGCACTTGGACTTTGGGCCAGTTATTTTACATTAAGAAGGTGTGGTCTGCACTCTTGTGGAAGGAGAGGGTAGGTTCTGCCCATCTGAGCTGGGAGTTTCTGGTTAAAGGCTTATTGTACCTGCTTATTTGAACTGTTTCTTTCTGAAACTGGTATGCCTTGTTTGCTGTAGCATAGACTAAATTCAGACCTGCTGAATCTAGCTTTGTTTGTATAACTTGAGCACTAATCCAGACCATCTTTTTTTGGAGAAGGTTCCCCTGCACCCAAGTGGCAGGAGTGTGCAGTTAGAAATTGTCTGATAGAAGACTGCTGGAACGGGGTTAAGTTTTTAGCTTTTTATTGGTTAATTTCACTAACTCTGGGCAAGACCGCAATCCAAATTGTAACTTGCTACAGATCCCCCACCATGCCCCAGGATTCGCACTCCTCATTTCTTGATACACTTGAAAAGATCAGGGTACAACCCAACACCCTAATAATGGGCAATTTCAACTACCTCACCATTAACTGGGACAACTACTCATGTACCAACTCTTTGGCTCAATGTTTTCTGGAATTCATAAATTCCAGCACCTTGGATCAACTTATCCACACCCCCACCAGGGGCAGCAATATCCTAGACCTTGTCATTACCAACATGGGTGACCGGTGTTCTACACCAGAGGTCAATTCCTCATTGGTGAAATCCAGCCACAAGCTAATCTCCCTAGACATCCACATCCTGCCCCCACCTCCCATTAGGGGAAACCACCATAAAACATTTCTTCAAAGCCAACTTCATGCCTCTTAAGACAAAAGTGGCAAACTTCACGACACCCATGCATATGGCCAATAGAGGTACATCTGCTGAATCCTACACAAATGCACTTTATAAGTACATGCACAAGTGCATGGATAATGCTATCCCTAACAGAACCAAGATGCTATCCTCCAAAAAAAGGAAGCCAATCTGGTGGTCCTCTGCCATAAAAAAACACTACAACAGAAAAAAGAAACTGTTGCAAAAAAGAGTAAAATCCCATGATTGGAGGAACTCCCTGGTCAGCCTCAGTAAGAAGCTGAGATCCCTCATAAAATCCTCCAAAGCTAGTTATGAAAACAAAAATCAACACTGATTCTAAAGACAACCTCAAAGCATTCTATAGCTATATCAAGAATCTCAATGGCAACACTCAGATCTGCTCTGAGTTAAAGCACAATGGCACTAAATATACATAACTAACTGATATGGACAACATCCTGGCAGATAGGTTCAGTGCTAACTTTACCCCACTCTCACCCCCTAAAGGGCTCATCTTTATACCGAAAGAATGCAAAGTTCCTGCAATCACGGCTGCACAGGTAAAAAACACACTCTCCAATGCCAAGAACACAGCATCCATGGGAACTGACAACATCCCAGGCTGCATTCTACACAAACTACAGAATGAACTGGCAGAACACCTAAGCACCATGTTCAGTCATAGCCTCACCTCAGGCTTTGTGCCCACTGAATGGCGCACATAGATGGTTATCCCACTCCATAAAGGGGGAGCCACCATGAACCCCGGGAACTACTGCCCCATTAGCCTAACGAGCCTAGTTTTCAAGGCCATGGAACGTATCATCATGAAACTTATAAACAAAGACATCGGTAATCTCCAAACTTTGGACCCCACCCAGTTCAGGTTTGTAAAAGGCAGATCATGTCTCCTAAAACTGATAGACTTCTTTGAAGCGATCAACAAAGCTGTAGATGAGGGTAAGGTGATTCACACAGCCTATCTAGATCTCACCAAGGCTTTCAACACCATCCCCCACTCTGGAAATTCACCTTGGGGATCACCTCTGTGGCTCTGCTTGACAGGGCACAGGAAAATAATTTTCTCGGGTGGCGAAAGTCAGGGTACATTTTTGGCTAGGCTTATATAGGCCCTGGGGCCAATAGGCTATTACCTACCTATGAACCTATGAAACCATATATTAGCATGCATATGTTGAAAATACATCTATTCCCACCTGTAACATGACATTATATAACAATATAACAGCAATGAATGGAAATTTGTGCTGTGATGTAATTTGTATAGCTTTACCTTCAGCATTTTTATAGTGTCATACACAACACAGTGGTCAATAAAGTAGAACAGCTAAGTATAATGTATTCTTGATAAGATGGATAACTGCATGGCTTACCTCTAGGGCATGGCAAATATCATACAGCAATTGGACAGGTTTAATTCTTGGTTACAATGTGTCCCAAAGGGCTTTGTCCTAGGCCCATACTTGTTTATATTGTACCTTTAAGGTCTATGTTTTTCATTTGATGTGTTCTACAGTCTGTATGCAGATGAATTCAAACTGATTACATTTCTTATAGATAGAGCACATCTGCAAAAGCACTTGACTAAATTGATAATTTGGGCACAGGAGAATAATATGATGATAAATTCATAAAAAAACTAAACATATGAGATTTTAGAGACATACATAGAAAGGTGAAAATTTAATACAGCACACAGTGATTGAAACTGAAGACTCATTTAAAGACCTGGGCATATGGGTAGATCCAGCTTTGAATTTTTTTAATCATATCGGGCAATTGGTTAATGATAGTTATGGAACTATAGGCGGTGTAAAAAGATTTATAAAGTCTAGAAAATCAGAAAAGAAAGTCATTCCCCCGGATTCATGAAGCTCGGCGCAAGGCCGGTGTAAGGACTGCACTGGCTGTGCGGCATATAAATGGTGTAGTAGCACCATATGCATATTAATGAAGGTGCGCCGCTACCACATCCACGTGCATAGGACTTGTGCGCGAGTGCATGGGGCGTTACTAAGCTGCGCCCGGAGGCGTGTCAATGTCGGCTGGTGATGAGCAACCTAAACTGCTGAATATTATAGCCTGCCTGCAATAGTAATCGCACCTATCAGTGTCTGTGGATAATGAAACGTATGCAAAGCATGCAAGACAGTTCCCGGCCACACAAAATGAAGAACCAAACAGAAATGCACGCAACATGATATGAGTTTCCGTCCATGGAACAAATGACATTTAAAATCATGTGTCCGTAATGTACTGCACTGTCAGAAGTTATACCCAGAGGAAGTGAAGCGCATCATGTCAGCGCGCCACCAATACATACGTCTAGCCCCATGGTTATGGTCACCAGCAGTCCCACAGTGGTAGTGATAGTACACAGCAGGGCAGTTGTGGCTATATAACAACCGTAAAGAAACCTGACAGTCCATATTGTATACCAAACACACACAAACGTATGTATATTAAAAGGTGCTATACACATGAACAGGAACGTAACCGTCACATACACATAGGATGCTATATGCGGAACCGGGATATCCAAAACTAGAACCCATGCATGCAAATGCAATACGCAACAACCCCTGTATAGCACGTAACCCTCACCCATGTCCGAATATCCACCAAATCCAGCTACCAGCCTTGCGCATCTGTACACCTACACATAGCGGGTATTCCCCATGTGTAGTAGGAAGTATCATCCTAGGCAGTGTCCGGATTGCAAATATTTATCCCACGTTTGTAAACATCCCATCACAGGTACGTAAATCCAAATGCCCGCGTGTTAATGTTACGGCAAAATGTGTGTACATCCCGCGTGGGATAAGTAACCTGTTGAAACCTCAGAGTTGTTTACATGCCACGGTGTCCATTACTGTACACATCTGGAAAAAACATGTATGTGTAGTGATGGTACTGTTCAGTTTCTACACAGACATGCAATTCATACTACGCAGGATGGAACAGCTGTCCACCATGCAGGTCACCCCACTAGGGTTGCCACCTGTTCAGATGGCCACGGTGGGACATCCCTTGTAGAAATGTGAGAATTTGCAGGATAAAACATACCCCCGGCCTGTACAAAGTACAGAATTACACGTGTATGCCAAGATAAAAGCTAATGCCATAGCATTTGAATAGCTTATGCTATCCCAAATAATAGTTATATGTACCAGATACAAAATACCTGTATCATGCAACTAGTACAGAAATGAAGAAATATATTATTGTCTTAAAATCAAAGGATATTTGCCATGTCTTAGGTGTCGTCGCAGGACACAACTGTCCAAAGTGGGACCTCCCCTCACAAAGAGGGACAAGTGGTAACCCTACTCCCCACTGAATTATCGACAGTATATATTCAACTCAATCACATACTGACACCACCTCTCAACCTATTACAGCAACAAAACCTGGACAAAGCCTAAAAGGATGGGTGGACAAATAGGGACAGATGTAATTACTGCTCTCACAAGCTTCGAAAGTTCATGGAATAATAGTATGTACATAAGCAGGAAATGTTGTGAAGGATGTGGGGTAGTCCCCAGTATTACAGAGGTCCGTACATATATACTGTAACAAGCCGTCACATATGTTGACTGTACTACTGCATACCCGTAGTTAATTCATAGTAAAGTCATGTGCAAAATAATAGCCCTCATAAGAATGAATACAGGAAATAGTCAAATGTGAATGGGAACACCACTCACCGTGGATTATGTATCGTAACCGCCCCCACCCATATTATGTATTGCCAACATCATAAGCTGCTGACAGGTGCCCAAACACCTGTGTCTGTAAACACAGATTAAATGTTTAAAATGGACAAACCCTGTCCATGTGCTTTGTCTGACATTTGAACATGGTCAGGGCAGTTCCGTTCACCAGGTGGACAAGCCTAAACCCAGATCACCACATGAACACCCTGACAATTAAAGACCTGTATGTGTCAGGACTATAAGCCTTTGGGTTCTGAATATCCCTGCAGTGATGAAATATGCAGCGTGGGTCCAGAGCAGTAGGGAATAGGGAATGTGTAACATGTAGTACCGTATTTTTCCCAGCAGGAGAATGGATGCCTGTGACAAGTGAAGCGGTGAGGCATATGTTAATGTAGCTATGTACTATGGGTATGCATATAAATGAGTCAGAACACTAAACGTATAGTGGTTACAGCATCCGGCCAACGTGAATGCAGTCCCGGTTGAACAACGACTACAGCACATATAATGTGAAAGTGCAATGAATGCGTCTGTGCTGTAGAGACAGTTACATATGTAAAGGTGAACGTGTGTTTCGCAAACATCCGTTAACCGTATTACGTATAATTACTGGTACTGTCACAAGTAATAAAGCCCACATAAGCACAAAGACTTAGTAAACATATGTAACCCACAATAAGGATATGCATGCGCGCGTAACCCACAATAAGGAAATGCAAGTGCGCCTGTGCATGTGTGATCCGCTCACAGCATAGTAAATGAATGCTGTTTCCCCCATGTTAGTTATACATGGCTCAAACCTGTTAACCTCGTAAAGTATGAAACCAGACAAAGCCATGCAAACTATCGGTACAAATAGGGACAAACACCAGATATGTGCCAGAACAAACATAGAAAGTGGATAGAATAACGGGTGTGTCAGTAGCATGGATTCTCTGAAGGGTATGCAGTCGTAACCTGAACTGCTTGCCAGAAATCCCCACTGTAAGTCTCAAATGAAATGCTACGACATTGCCAGATAGACACAGGTTTATTTAAAACACAGCAAAGATAAAGGGGCAAGCAGCTCTACACTCTGCGACAATCTGTATAGTGGAAAGTTATGGTATGGATATAGATATATGTGTATACACATAATCCACAGACGTAAACCAAAGCAAGTTATGAAATGAGGATTGTACATGTATATATGTATACACAACAGACTTATGTCCCATAGATATGACATATGTACATAAATAGGCGACGTTATATCTAATATGGGTAGACAAACAGACATGCAGGAAAGGTGAATAAACCGCAGCATTCCAAACTATTGGCCAGAAAGTGACAGTCCAGCAAGTTCTACACTTTAAACATGCAGATAGGTGTCCATTGCAGGACTCCAAAAATTGAATCTTACGTAGTGTCAACCGACATTGACGCAAAAGAAGTGACTGCAGCAAATACGAAATAGCTGCACATGCAACAGTATCAGGTGCAAGGGTGATGACACATGTGTCGATAGAATGTATGACATACGAACTGATATCCGGAAAGTGGGGAGTGCATATAAGTGTCTCCACTCTTCAGTACCACACACATTAAACATGTGTAATGGGTACTGTAGAGGGTTGTCAGGTATGGGAATCATGGGTATGCAGAAATAGGCCTAGGTGTTGTTTGGCAGGGATTTTGTAGGCCCGCCCCGTGGGAGTGATGTGGGTATAGCACACACCTATATTCTCAATAATGGGGCAAACCATCCACTGGATATTGCGGAAACCATTTTGGCAATATGTAGGGCCCTATATCAGTGTCATGTAGGCGATTATCATGGATGGAGATGCGTACGACCAAGATGGTACCCATAACTGGCAAACTGTCAGAATAACACAGCTGCACTAAGGCATAGTACATGAAATACAAATAGGGACTATATTAGATATACCCCAGACAAAGTCAGAATGTTGTGAGAATACTGGCGTACCCATGAATACGGATATTATGAGTGTTACTAATCATGTAATGGAAATGTCAGTCACTATTTTCTACCGCACAGTCCGTAATGCCTTGCCAGCAATTTACCAGAAAGGCACATCACTATGACAATTGTAACAAGGTCAAACGTCAGGGCATTTACCCATAATGTGTACAGGTTAGGGGTATGAAGGTAACCTGTCCAAAATACATGTACAGAACTAGTGATACTAGGTGGACAGGTGAGAAGAAAGACATCAGGACAAATGAGAAAACATGTACAAGGCACACGCATGTACTCCGACAAATGTGAATGACAACGTATGCCCTGTGAATGTCAATGTGGAAGGTTAATAGACACAAAAGTAATGTGTCCCTCAGGGTGTCATGCAGTGTCACCGTAACAATGTCCAGTCCCCCAGACACGTACGTGAGCTCTGCCACTGACGGAAAGTGCAAATACCGGCGCACACATACTGTACATGATAGACCAATTAGTGTGGATAAGCAGCTGTTGGCCTGTGTGAGGAATACAACTGTCTGGGTGGGTGTGTCCTGCAATATAAATGTAATGGCATGTGGCCTGTGATGCTGCCATACAGTGTGTGTATTGGTGTCAGAAAGTTGATATTTTGCTACAGACACATACTCCGCAACTGTACAGATTTACGCAGAATGTGCAGACTTCTGCCTCATATGTTTGGTGTGTTCCACGTAACAACAGTAACATTCTGGCACTTTCATGATAACTGAAGACATGAAATAATGACAAACATGTGAGTAAGACACCAAATCCGACAGAAAAGCCATACTAATGCAAAACCTATTATTGTGTCAACTATCTACGTTTGTAAGAGCAACATGTCAATACTGCCCCTATGTGTCCCACTATCAGATAAGGCCTTGTCCATCAACTTGCTCTAGGAGGTGGAGTGGTATGAACAGAAACAGATCCATGTGTGAGGAAACAGCAATATTGACTGCAAGATAACGCAGAAGGTATGAAATGCGCTGCAGTAGGACGTGCAGTACTGTCCGCAGGTATGTGCTGACATGTCAAATGACACAGCAGTCTACATGAAGAACCTATAGGGCTGTCACCTTTACAAATGATAATAGTGGGACATACCCAGAGCCATGCACACAGCACAAATAGACATACACACATCAAAATTAGGCCATGATACATGAAGCCTCCGCGTCACGAGTACAGTGAGAGTACAGCAAGGATAGATGTCTGCCAAGATATACAGCAAATGCCTGTAAGGGCGTGTAACACTGCCCGTAACACGGACGTTGCATGGACAATGTTGGGAGTTGCAACATACCCCATTGGTATGTGAAAGCTATGCAAATATGCGATACATGAAACAGTCAGCTGTCCATGCAAGAGCAGAGTTATGGGCAGAAAATAGATTATATATACATATATATATATATATATATATATATATATATATATATATATATATACACAGAGAGATACAGACATACACACACACACATGTGGCAGGGCTGGTAATCGAACCTACACATGACTACCCTATCACACTACAGCATGACGCAGTTACAGAACATGCTACCGAGATTACTAAACACAGCAGACACACAGGCATTCTACTAGGTGCGTGTCAACATCCGCAAAGACAAAGACGTCAGCAGGATACATCTCTGTTGCGAAGCGTCTAAAAGCATAACCTGAGTCCCCAGGTGGACGGGAGCATGCACACACACACACACACACACACACACACACACACACACACACACACACACACACACACACACACACACACACACACACACACACACATCTGGCAGGCCTGGGAATCGAACTTACACCTAACTACCCTATCACACTACAGCATGACGCATTTACAGAATGCGCTACCGAGACTACTGAACACAGCACTCCCAGAGGCATACTTCTAGGTGGGTGACATCATCCGCAAAGGCAAAGATGCCGATAGGGAATGTATGTGTTGTGAGGCATCTAAAAGCATTACTGTGTCCCCAGGCAGCTGGAAACACACACACACACACACACACACACACACACACACACACACACACACACACAAACACACACTTGGAAGGGCCGGGAGTTGAACACACACCTATCTACTCTAACACACTACAGCATTACGCATTTACAGAACGCGCTACTGAGATTACTGAACACAGCACTCCCAGAGGCATACGTCTAGGTGGGTGACATCATCCGCAAAGGCAAAGACGCCGATAGGGAATGTATGTGTTGTGAGGCATCTAAAAGCATTACTGTGTCCCCAGGCAGCTGGAAACACACACACACACACACACACAGTTGGAAGGGCCGGGAGTTGAACACACATCTACCTACTCTAACACACTACAGCATTACGCATTTACAGAACGCGCTACCGAGATTACAGAACACAGCACTCCCAGAGGCATACTTCTAGGTGGGTGACATCATCCGCAAAGGCAAAGACGCCGATAGGGAATGTATGTGTTGTGAGGCATCTAAAAGCATTACTGTGTCCCCAGGCAGCTGGAAACACTCACACACACACACACACACACACACACACACACTTGGAAGGGCCGGGAGTTGAACACACACCTACCTACTCTAACACAATACAGCATTACGCATTTACAGAATGCGCTACGGAGATTACTGAACACAGCACTCCCAGAGGCATACTTCTAGGTGGGTGACATCATCCGCAAAGGCAAAGAAGCCGATAGGGAATGTATGTGTTGTGAGGCATCTAAAAGCTTTACTGTGTCCCCAGGCAGCTGGAAACACACACACACACACACACACACACACACACACACACACACACACACACACACACTTGGAAGGGCCGGGAGTTGAACACACACCTACCTACTCTAACACACTACAGCATTACGCATTTACAGAATGCGCTACCGAGATTACTGAACACAGCACTCCCAGAGGCATGCTTCTATGTGGGTGACATCATCCGCAAAGGCAAAGATGCCGATAGGGAATGTTTAAAGAGTGAGCGGTCTGAAAGCATATTACCGTCCCAAGGTAGACGTACACGAACACGTCAGTGCTGTCAACGGGCCAACTAAATATCTACGGAGCACAACAACACTGAATAGATACGGGATGCGCCACAGACAGTACAGCCTTCTAGAGAGCAACAAGTGTGTTCAATGTAGGCATCCATCGTGACATTGAAATTGGACATCTGGTGCCTGGATGACCACCATGGCTATACAGGATGTCAATGGCCATGCCCACACGCTTAGTATCACACGTCTGTTTGGAATGTACTGTGTGTCCATCTACACAATGGTGTACTGGGCATGCTCACACACTTAGCTGTTGCAAAGGGCCATCTTGCATGCATACGGAGTCTAATCACGGAGGGGCGCAGTGTGGAATGTACTGTGCGTCCTTCTACACAATGGCGTACTGGGCATGCTCACACAGCTGTTGCAAAGGGCCATCTTGCATGCACACGGAATCTAATCACAGAGGGGTGCAGTGTGGAATGTACTGTGTGTCCATCTACACAATGGCATGCTGGGCATGCTCACACACTTAGCTGTTGTAAAGGGCAATCTTGCATGCAGATGGAGTGTACACACAGAAGGGCACAGTAAGGTATAACTGCCCTCACGCACAGGGTGGTCACACATGCAGTGACCTGTACACACACAGCTGCCATCACAGCTGTCACAGGTGCAGGTCACACACATACACACTGCAGTGTACACTGTAGCTGTCAAGTCAGCACCATGTCATTGGTGCAGCACTACACAGCCTTACAGTCCAACAACACCATGTGACACATGACCACTGGGCTGTACAGTGGTGTACACCAGCTGTGCAGAGTACACACGTACCAACAGGGATCCAACAGGTGTTATGCATTGCAATGATACCAGTATACATGAACAGGTCGGCTCAAGACATTCCATGGCCCTTACACAGCTGTGACACCTGACTGTTGCTGTACACCAATGAACACAAGTCTGGATATGTCATACATGTGATTGTGTGGATGTGTGCATGGACTGCACACACAACACATACATACATGGCCTCTGATGTACCTCATGCATAACACTGGCCTAATCAATGTTACACACGCGAATTGAATGTGGGCCCATGTCTGTTGAATGCTCACACTACAGGGGGTAGCAGTGTTGACCGGGACACATACCCTTGTACTGGTCGCCTGTGACACCCGTGATATCATACTGCAGTCCATGTGTTATGTATGTCAACACACATGTCCAACAATAGCAATGCATACAAACATGGCAACAGGAGACACATGTGACATCTGTACTGTGCATGCAGCAAACATGCATGTGCAGTGGCCGATGTCCGTAACATAGTTGCACCTACCTACGACATGCAGACGCAATGCAGACCCATCATTGACATCTGTATACGGTGACATACAAACAGCACGTATGGAGGGAATGTGTACATAATGTGGTGAACCACCTGTCTAGATGTATGTGTGCAGGGGATGGCTCACAGTTGTGTCACACACCATCCTATCATGCCATGTGCTAACTGTACGCTATGTCGCTGTTACGTGACGGTGCTGACATAATGCATACACAGCGGTCAGGTGTTAACAACTATATGTCATATGGCACCTGTAACACCTACAACCTCTCGTGTGTATATAGCAGCACATTTGCCAGATATAGCATTGGTACACATAATGCAATCAATACCGCTGCATGTCCATCAAACGTGTCATCATATGGCTGGTGTATCATTCCCAGCACTGCCATGTGTGTCCAAATGTGTGACCAGGGATGCCACATATCGTGGGGAATATGTCCCAGTTGCTACACATCCCTGTACACCATTGTAGAGAACTGTACATACATCAGTGTGGGAAGCATGACGTTCGCCGGTGAGGTGCATCACACACATCGGCTGTCCGTATACACGTGTGGTCACCACAGTGTGTGTGTGTCTGTATGTATGTCTGGTGCTTGGTGTGAGTGTGTATGCTAATATACGGTGGGAAATTATCACTGGCCCCACGTGTTGACTAACCCATAATGGTGATGCATTGCACAACCCTGTTGATGCCATAGGTCCCAGCCATACTGGCTACCTGTGTATGTCCCTTCTCTGTGACACATCGTGTGGGTGCATAGTACTGTGAGAGTGATGACCACAAAGGCAAGGGTCCCCAGCTGCACACTATGGGGTGTGTGTTATAGTGGTGTACACCCCATGACTGCGGCCATGTTCACGTACTGTTACAGGGTCCTACTGCTGCACAGTGTGGCCTCCAGCTACCAAGTGACACCTCACATCATCATTGGCCATGCCGCTGTGTACAACCCCTGCACCATGTCACCATACCTGTAATGTGTCCTGCTATGTATGTCACTTCTCTGTCCAGTGTAGCCTGTGGCATTGACCACATGTGTCAGGTGCAGTATATGTGCGGACATCTGTGTCATGTTTGTGTATCCAACAGTCAGGATGAAGGTACATGTAGCATGCTGATATTGCCAGACGTGCCTGTGTGTACTCCACAGTTACACGTGAGGGACTGCAAACACTGCTACCTGTAGGCACATGCAAGTACACCATAGGAGGGAACCAGGGTATCACAACCAACATGGTACTACAGATGTAAACGAAACACATACCATGAACACATCACAATGCATGCTGCACCTGCACTACATGGTGTGACTGGTGCATGTCGACAGTACACAACCTATGTCACATACACAACTCAGTATTCACACACAACCACTGCAACATACACATCCCTCACTATGCATACACAGGTATTACATACACCTCTCACTATGCTGTTCACCCTGTGCATCAGAATATTTGTGCATAACCCTGCACCGATGGTGTGGATGACAGGGATGCGGCACAGGCTTCATCATATGCACAGGGTGATATGTTTGCCAGGGGCATAGGCTGCACACAACCACTGCAACATACACATCCCTCACTATGCATACACAGGTATTACATACACCTCTCACTATGCTGTTCACCCTGTGCATCAGAATATTTGTGCATATCCCTGCACCGATGGTGTGGATGACAGGGATGTGGCACAGGCTTCATCATATGCACAGGGTGATATGTTTGCCAGGGGCATAGGCTGCACACAACCACTGCAACATACACATCCCTCACTATGCATACACAGGTATTACATACACCTCTCACTATGCTGTTCACCCTGTGCATCAGAATATTTGTGCATAACCCTGCACTGATGGTGTGGATGACAGGGATGTGGCACAGGCTTCATCATATGCACAGGGTGATATGTTTGCCAGGGGCATAGGCTGCACCAATGGATAAAATCATGTGTGTGTGTAAGGGACAGTGAGTTGACTGGACATGTCTGTGCAGAATGCATGTGGATGTTGTGGAGCCCTACAGTTGTGTTTGCTGTGTGCGTGTATGTGTGTACACAGTTCTGCCATTTGTGATGCCTACACGGGGTATAATTGACAGCCCCAGATTGTACAGTGCATGTTGTACAGCTCACTGTGTCCGTCCACGGCCACGTGACCTGTGCCTGCCTGGGGTTGCATGGGCACTACCAGGTGGAGGTACAGAGTGGCTACTGTCCGACGACACATGTCCGCTGGAAATGTGTCCCCGCTGAGACCGTCCAGGGCCACGTCCATGTGGCCTGCTGTGTCCTGGTGTTGACAGCGCAGCAGCAGCTGCACTGCTACTGCTACCGGCACTATGGGAGCGGGCATGTGAGGTGGCACGCTCACGTCGACCTACACTAGGTGGTGTTGCTGGCCTACGTCCACATGGCCTATGCCTCACTCCTACCAGGTGTTCCAGCACAGACAGCTCCCACTCACGGATTGCCAACCCTCGGTCAAGGATTCCGAACATTACACCTAGTCGCATATCCAGAGCATTAGCAATCTGCTGTTGAGCATTTGCCAATGCCTGGATGTTGTCATTTAGGGTATGGCCTCTGCCCTTCTCTGTTCTGCTGTTCAGCATGTGCCTGTGCCGCCATTACAGTCCGGAACATGCATCTGGTGATACCAGCTGCTGCGCTCTGTCCTGCAGGTGCATGTCTGCCAGAGGTCCTCCTACGAGCAGCACCGGCCACATGCCTGTGTGGCACATCTGCAGTCATTACACTGACACCATGGTGTGTAGACACACCTTCTGTAGCCACCACACGTTCCTGTTCCATGCCAACAGTCGCTGACTGTCCTTCCTCTATGGCCACCGGTGATGCGGTATGTGTTGGCAGCAGAACTGTGTGCGGGGAAGAGGGGGACATAGCTGGGATGGTGACCATTGGCACAGATTCAGCCCCTGACAACCCTGCCTGTACCTCATGCATATGTTCATCACCGCTAGTATCTAAGGGGACACTAACATCAGATGGACCGCAGGAGGGTAACGCACCTACATCACCTGTGAATGCAAAGAAATACTGTAAAGTACAATAGACACAGACACACACACACAGACACACACACAGACACACCATGCATGTGATTTGTCAGATGGCATTCAGCATGCCTGCGATAGAGCAGAGGGCATGCAGCTCAGACATTAATAGTGTTAGTAAGCATACCTCCCTGGGGTGCACACTACAGCAAGCAGGTGTCATATCAGTAGCTATGCAGTTCACACAATCATGGTAGTATGCATGCATCCCCGTGATACACCATGTGGCCCAGAACAGGATAACAGTACAAATGGCTGACGTGACCTTGACATGTAATTTGTGACATGTGCATTAACATGCATACATGTTTGACACAATGGTGTCCTGACACATGTACAGCATCATAATGGGCTTCACATTGCAGTGTTTTGTGTATGCCCTACAGATAGAATGCATGTTTAGCAAATGTGCATGAGCATGGGAGGGTAGTGTGAGCCATCTACATTGCTATACAGTGTGAAGTACAGACACTGTGCCATTGCATGGCAACATGAGGCATGTATGTTGCTGTAGAATGCATAATATGTACACATTGCATAGCCATAACTGCAACACAGTCGTGATGTTCGACAGATCGTATATGGTAGACTTCAGTGACACCTCCAGTAGCTGTGCACAGGCTTTTAGGTTGTCCACTGTACCACATCAACTGTATAATCGGTCAACTAAGGTAATAATTGGACCATGTGTGGACAATGTGCAACAGGGTGTATACACATCCCATGTACTGTGTGGCTACATGTCTCTGGTCATCCCCCATGGCCATGTGTGCCCATGTGGTGGCCAATTGTGTGTGATGGGCATCTTCTCCACATGTCTGTGTGGTCCCATATGACATACACTCATACATGTCAGATATGTCACATTCCACAGGTCTATGCAGACAACGGGTTGTATGTTTGGTATGTGGGGTATAGGCCATGTGATAGTGTGACAATATTGCAGACAGAACACTACATGTCTGGGACATGTCAGATGGCACATCACAATGTGTGCACCCGATGCAGGGGCATATGACACAATGGTGACACTTGTGGGCTGCCCATATCACAGCTCACTGTGTGGTACTGTGTGCATACCACACATGTTGTTCCAATGCATACTACATATGCCTCCATTGTAGAACACCTCCACCGTTGTATGCACAGCTGACCACACATGTCGCAATGACAAGTACTGTGGTTTCAAGTCTGTGTATCATTACGTTTGAATATATTGCACAAGGGTGGCGTGTGTGAATGCATGGTAGTGCAACCTGCATATTGTGACTGGAACAAACATCAGGTGTGCAAGTGTTAACTGGCCACATGGCAAAGAGATCTACACTGTAACATGCCTGATACTGATGACAGTCTCACCTGCAACGGACCCATGTCTGTGCGGCACGCCAGAGATACCTGTATAGGGGTGACACACCAGTATGAACATTATCCATGACTGTATGACAGTCACAGGTTGCACTGTGCATGTGCACACATTCACCTGTGTAATAGCATATAGTATGCACATGTGTGCATACACAGCGTAGCATACTGTAGTATGCAGCATGTGTGTCCACATACCTGGCATATGTTGTTACTTTACATTATGTACAGTGACACATGCAACTACATGGGATATAATAGCCATATGTGCATTACTGACTTACCAGGCAACTCCAGGCTCATTGGTTGGGAGACACCCACCTCCACGATGGCAGCTAGTGTTTCTGGATGCTGTTCCCTGGGTGTCCCCAGATTGGCCAGTAGCTCCTCGGTGTGTGTGAGTGGGGGCAAGGTCGGTGGCCCACCACCTGTTCCACCTTGTTCCCTGGAGATTGCAGTGGCACGTTGTTTTGCATGTCGTATCAGGTCCGTGCAGTGGTAGGTGCGGTTATGGCCACCCACATCATTCACCCTCCTGCGTAGATCCTGCCACAGGTCATCCTGCTGCTGGGCATGCTGTGGCACATGGCTGAACAACAAGTCATAGTTGTCATGGAGCTGTGGGATGAGGACATCATCCTCCATGCGGGTGTATGCTGGGAGTCGTGTATGGGGCATTATCTGTAAAACATAATGATGGTGACAGGTCACAGTTTCAGAGATGTACAGAGATACTGCTGCACATACATTTCTATGATATCTACTGCATCTGCACAGTTATCTTTGCAAAGCACCATGACACTGACATGACTGACGTGTTTGTGTCACACATGTCACACCCATTATGCATTGGATATCATCACCATATATGTGTGTCACCTCATTACAGTGTTCATACTCCATGTAAATGCTGTCTTGCTGTGGGCATGTCTATTTGCCTGCACTTGTGTTCTTACCTATCTGCACATGACTCGATGTGTCCACGGTACTACTGTTGATCTAGATGCGGTGTATATGTCACATATCAACACAGACACAGCCGGAATGGACTTGAGCAGTGACAATGCACACATACGCTTGGACACCTGTACATGCATGTGTTTTGCCATATACATCTACACAGCACTGTACAACTGTTCAACATCCTGACACGGATCGCCTGTATTACACATGTGATAGACATGGGACAATGGATAGTCAGACGACATTCGCAGGGATGGTCATCAACCATAGCAATTGCGGGCACAGTTTCCATGCTGTTACAGATGGCCATTGTGCCACCGCAAGCTGCATCAGTGCCACATTACTGATCCAGTCAGTTGATAGTACATCTACCATGCGGCCATCACACCATGTATGACTGGGATTACATCTGCAGCTTTGATGGACAGGGTTGCGTGTTATGGCGGGAGTATGTCACATATATGGCACAGGGATCTGTCCAGCCTGTGGCGATCCTAGTATTAGGACGGTGGCTGTCCATGACATATGTCATATAGATCAGGATATGGACATGTAGCATGTCCATCATCATGGTGTAGCAAATGTCCTTCTGCAAGGTAGACGGCATGCTGCATAGTGGAGGTGTGGATTGTGAAGGCTGTTATCGCACATCCATGCATAGCCATTACCCCTTACAGGTGGTATGTGATCCAATATTGGTCACCACAGTGCTGTATATGCCTGGCCACTGATCTCCGTGCTCAAGGATGGCACCCTGACATGACATGGGTACCTCAGATGACTACCTAAGGGGCCTGGAGACGTCACCATGTTGGGGGTGCACTGCACAGCACCATCCCTTACACAGTGTCCATAATGTTGACCACAGCCTAGGTAGCAGTTTATGGGCACAGGGATGTTCACCTAGCGGTGACACTGCTGGTATCATCCATCAGACTGTGCACATATGTCACACACCTCACACACACAGCCCATTCTGTATGTTGTTCACAACACTGACACAGCTAAACTGATAGGTCATGGCCATTCACAGCCTTACATACACAGATGCCTAACATTTGTGTGTGTGGTATGGGCTACAATGAGGGTGGGGTACCACACATTAACCCTGTTCTACTGTATCTGGCACAGATGTGCTGTGCACATGTCACTCTTGCACCTTTTGTAGTTGTGGGTCTGTCAACAGGCCACTGATGGAACACACCTGTGACATGCAAAGGTATTTGTAATCAAATATCCGTGCTATCTTGTACATCTGTACTGCTAACATCTACAGTGCTAATGGTTCATGGACATGCACACCATACTCAGCCGGGTTATAGTGCGGTGCCACCCTAAATGACTGTCATCACCACTTGTGGGTTGATATTATCCAACGCCCTATCTGTATTGTATGGTCATGCTAGGCACTTTTTCAGAACATGTGAGCATGTCATGAGCAAATGATTACTATAGCACCCATTCCACACCATTTCCCATAGGTACACTGGCTGTCCTACACTTCCCAGCTTGCTTAAGGTACGACAGCTGTTGTACACACGTAACGCACATATCCTGTGGGACATGGTTGCATATGCAGGCATGTCCAACTGTCACGTACCAGTGCTACTGCCTGTCTATATGAGGGATATGTCGTACATGTGGCAATAGAGCAATTGTCTCATGTACACATCTAATGCTCACTTCCCAACATACGGCACTACAGCCTGTGGGGGATGCACGTCTGCAGCCGTGCTGGGCCCATAGCTCTCAGGTGTACCTCATTACGGGGAACGTACCTCATTTGGGGTTCTAAAAGGTGCATGTTCCTCAAGGTTCCACATTGGAAGGGTCTGTCACACATTCATTGTTGTACATAATTTACCTGCTAGCCATGGCTAGATAGATGAGAATCATAGTAATTCATTGGAATATCTGTTTTATACATAAGACCAGCCTATTTTAGCCATCATATGTCCTTCCTAGTTGACGCTGTTAGTAAGCCAGTTGTAAGTGTTCCACGTTTCGCCCATTTGTCACACTGTATGAGGGCTAATGTTCCTCATTTTGGGGAAAGGAGGCTGAAAGCTATGGCTGGGGGTAATGCTGTCGCCAACCCTGACTGCACCTGACAGTCATTTGGGGATCTGTAACATTCGCAACACCCCCCACCCATCACATAGTCTCACATAATCTACACCACTGGCCACACCTACGAGGACAACCTGTGCAGTACGTCTCCATACTCACTGTAGGCACCAGAGGTAGCCCCCATCATGGAAGAAAACATCACCAGCTTATAGCCCACAGACTCATGTGTGCCCACCACATACAGCCAATAGTGCATTATAACTTTCACAACACACCAGTCATAGCTGACTCTGTAGGGTGTCACACTGCAGTTCCACACAGCAGGCTACACAAGGCATTAGTCGCTTACATCTTGCTGTCGGGTAACTGCGTCTGCAACATAACCTATGCACCCATGCCACACCTCACCAGGTACGATATGTCTGTCATTCGCCATGTTAGTGTGACTGCCCTGTGATGCCACTTCACAGACTACGTGTGCAGGGACATGCAATAGCTCACCAGTCTTAAAGCCCTGAGGGTGTGGGCCTAGCCCTGGGGAGCATATTGCATTCATCCAGACACGATACCACTGTACAATGACCGACTGTGTCACTTCAACAGTTGCCTATGCTCCTATTGTCATTCCACAGGCATGTGGTATCTGTCCGCTATGACTGTCCTGGTCAAACACAATGCTGTGGCACCGATGACTTGCACCTGTCGGCCCTGGGAGTACAGCTCACATGCTAGGCTCTTGCAGCTGCTATACTGCCTGTCCTGCACAGTTTCCAATAACTGTCACCGGCAGGGCGGTAACTGGCTTGCGCGACATGGGGTCATGTGACACATTGCTTGCATCTTCCCCTGTGACGCACGCAGGCAAGGCACACCTTATAATGCACCACTCCAACATCTCTGCAGTGACTGGGACCTGCCTGTAGGCTTTGCAGAGCACATCTGCAATGACAGGTTATAGATGGACCATACCTTCCAGGCACATACCTGGACCGGCACACCCACAGCTGAGGGGTTCCCATATCCCACTATGTTTTGCACACATCCTGGCAAGTTGCTTAGCACAATGCATAAGAGGTGCTCCACGTGCAACTAACTGTGTCCGGGACTGCTATACACATTGTATCAAGCGACAGAGTCAACATCATACCCCACGGGTAACATACCTTCTATGGTGGTATAGTGGACAGTGGGCCTCAGCTACTACTGATGTGTGACTGACACTACCCCACACTTCACTGGGATAGCCACTCATGTACTGACACATCCATGAGTCATACCCTCCACTCTGCTGGATCAACACATACACACCACCTCCAAGACCTACATTACCATTGGCATGAACACTACCACCATGTGACTGGTGTTATACACCTGGGGTTATCCCCTCATTGATGGATTCTGAACATATGCTAATCTACCTTGTTAGCCACATCCCGGAAACACACCCATCACAGCATACACAGTACATGTGTACTACTACACCTACTACAGACGTCTGCTGATAGCGGTTGTTAACATCATGACACCCGTGCAGATGGACAATGCACATACAAATGCTGACACATACCCCAGTGCACTTAATTAGCATGTACACAACTGCATGGATCATGCTATTCCACACAGAGCCATGATGGTACACACCAGATAACAGACGCCACTCTGGTGGTCATGTTCCACGGACATATGATGTACAACAACAGGTGTAGGCTGTTGCACAGTGGTGTACATTCCCATGTGTGGGGTGGCTCACTGGTCAGCCATGGTGGGGCCACAGGGTCCCTCATCACATACTCCAAGACTAGCTACGTAAACATGACTGCCACACATTCCGGGGTGTACCACCAGGCATTATGGTGGTATGTCAGTATTCGATGGCAACACCCACATCTGCTGTCACATACAACAGTCACTCAGGAACATTGCAGACCCAGGTATTGTTGGCAACATGCTGGAGGATGGATTCAATGCTGACAGTACACCCTCTCACTCACTACAGGGCCGCAATCCATACATGAACATTGTGGTGTCCCTGTGGTCACACCTACACAGTACTGACCTACACTCTATGTATCCTGGGACACTGGCCCCATGTCACCTCCCAACTTCCCAGGCTGTGATGTCCACCAACCTCTGAATTACTTGTCTCCCCACTAGGCCACCATATTCAGTAATAGCCTTGTTTCAGACATTGTAGACCCTGAATGGCACACAGCAGCATTTATCACACTACACACAGGTGGCACCGCATTGCACAAGTGGGACTATAGTCCTACACACCTGACTGGACTGTTCTGCGTGGCTATGGGGCACATCATCAAGGACATCATTCTCAGAGACATTGTTGGTTTCCCGTCCTCTGCTGCCACCCGGGTTGGGCTTGTTAAGGCCAGAGCATGGCCCCTACACATGGTGGACTCCTTTCATACAGTTACCAGGGCAGTTGCTGATGGTACGGGAGTCCACACATCCTACATTGTCCTCTCATTGCCTTTCAGCCCCATTCCCCATTCTGGTATTGACAACATACACATCCACCTGCACATTGTACCCTGTGTCTCAGGATGTTATGCTATGTGGCTCATGGACAGGACACACAGTGAGGCCAGCATACCATAGTACCTACTACATGTCAGGTACTTTGGCATACCACAGTCCTCAGTCATAGGGCCCCTCATGTTAAGTATATGCTTCCCTGTGGAACAGGCTGGCACAGGGGACTTTCCCTGCCTAGCTTTAGAACCCCTACATACCAAGCGCCATGATTGCTTCACCAGCTGATACTGACTCCAACCATACGGGTGTCGCTGTGACAGATACATAATATGACTATCATGGCATCAAGCTGCATGACACAAGGTGCATGCACATCACCTTTGCATTACACCATTCACCCACTGACTATCACATGGATGGTAGTCCCCTACATACATATCACATTGTACATGTTTGCAGTACACACATATGTCGCACCCACTCCTGTGGTTACCGTATTGCCACTGTGGCATGGATATCCTCCTACGTGGCCACACCTATCTGTACTGGGTGTGTAACTGGTACATAGGCACCCATTGTACCTCTGAACTCAAGACATCTACACACATTCAAGGGTACACCACCCCAATTAGGGTGTACCTTACACAACAGCTACAGCTTTACATGCCACAACATTAACACGCCATGACGTTTACTGAGCTCCGACAGTTTAAATATGCGGCTGCACTACGGACACCACATCTGTACACATTTGCATACTACATAATCAGGGGTGACCTCTGCTGATCAGACAGGGCCCATGTCCACAACATTATTGATGGATATACTCCTCATACGCAACATAAGCAGAGGCCACTGTGAGCAACATGCTCATGGATATGTGCACACATGCCACAATGAGTGGGATGTGCTTCTGGGTTACATTCCCAAACAGGACACTCACCATGCTGTGGAACATAAGTCCTCTGTACATCACACAGGGACACTCAGTAGCACTGTTCATGTGATACCTCCCTTGGTGGTTGGGAGACACATGTAGGCCTGGGATCACTGCAGTGGCTGTACTGTGCAGTGGTGCAGGTGACACCTGGCTCTGCTCTTCAGAAGACACTACCCTGGAGAGGTGCCACTAGTGTGAACACTGTAGTTGTGCTTACACATGGACTTGACAGACTGCATAGTACCCCACTATGCACCTGTGCAGCTATTACATGTCCTTTGTGCATGGTTACTTGGTAGCCCTTCCATTTAGATTAGCTATTATGCTATTACTATGTCCCATACCTACAGGCCATATGTATCCTGTTATTGTACATACCAATAGACGATACATGTGGTATGCATGATATGCCTGTTATGCTGTGTAGAATATCTGTCATATCTACCTATAATACTATACATTACACATATTTCACATAGTATCCCATAATGCAAAGCATACTTGCTCAGCAGGACCACCTTACATATGTCATTAACGTTATTTACCCATACACATACGTGCTGTGACAGTATATCAACATATACTATCCCCTGCTATGGTACGTCCTTGTTGGACATACCCTACCACTGACGGCAGGTTGTATGGCATTGTTCTGTTTAATGGCCTCATGTAGCATCCCTTCTGGTGTCTGTGCTGTGTACCTTGTGTCCCACTGCTGGACGCACAGATTCTACAAGCGTTAGTATGCTCAGCAAGACATCACTACATCAATACCTTTCCCCACTTTATGCATTGCGGACACGTTTAATTAATGCAAACCAGGCTATACATACAGTAATACTAATTAATACAGATCATGGTATACATAACCTTACATATCGGGCGTTCTACATACCTTGTTGTCATTACGGCATTTCGTTTCTATCTCTCTCACAGTGTTTCAACTGTTTTTCGGTATGAGCATACGGTTTGAATGTCTGGCAAGTCATCCTTATATACGTCAATACCTGAAACATGTGGATTCTTCCCGCCAATTGGTGTTCCTGAGTGACTAATTACTTGCATATCAGCTGTGCAGCTACTCCATTCTCCAATTACACGGCGACAGTGGGGTATAATTGGATTCTCCACTTGGGCATTGCCTATTTGCCCTACCTTCGGGGAGACGGTCTGTATTGTGTTTTGTTATGAGTAACTGCAACTGCTACGCATGGAGACAAGTATAGTTTGGATTCATGTCCCCTGTGGATTGTGTGTGACAGGTAGAGTATTTGGTTCAACATGTGGGTGTACCTGTCATCCCGACGTCTGTTAACGGAGTATTGCAATCAATACCTGTAACATGGCTGTTTGTTCCATTATACAACGCCTGCAATTATGCATGTCACCTTTAATTGTGTCTCTCACATGGTATGTTGAGGGTTCTGCAGATGTAATTGACTGACTGGATGTTTGTGCTGCTATTACTGTTTGCATTGCTTTAGTTTCTAGTGTGGGGGATGTCGGTGGTTGTACGTAACATATACGGTTTGTGGGCCATGCATTTCTACATAATCCGTAAATATGTGTGTGGGCTCCGTCCCTAATTAGAGAGCTAACAGTTAGTAGACTTATGTTACGTGATTGTACGTCGGGCCGTTGTTAATTGGTTTCTATATCGTCTGCAGGTGAGCTTGCTACTTGTATACCTCCGTAATTGCAGTGATATATCAGGGGATATGTGTAGGTGACAGCTATCCCTTGTATTTCTGTCCCAGATATTTGCAGTCATTGTGGTTGTATTGTTAAAAGAGCCTGTTTGCCATGGGTTGCCACCTTATCATATGGTCATTGTTGGACACTTGCGGGACACAAAGCAGTGTTTACAGGCCAACACGTAGCCACGGTCAGTACACAGGTAGCACATACTTTTATCCTCACTACATACCTATTGTTGTGACTTTGGATAGTTATCATAGTGCATGTAACATTTAAGTTTCTTACATACAGGCATAACTATTAAATACGACTGTTACATTATATATGGGACATATTTATGTCCTACCATCTCGGACATTTGCCCTTTGTACTGTTTTATGTCAGGACACACCTGCCCAGGGTGGGGATGTCCCTCCTACTGTGGTACAGGTAGTAACCGTATGCCGACGGCAAGCTATACCCACACCTACCATACTGGTCTGCCTCTGACTTGGCACCAACATACACATGTTGCAGACACACACACACATTACAGTCACACAGAAACGCACACGGCACCCACAACACACACTTACACAGACTACAGCACTCACAGACACAGTTGAACACAGTACCTACGTGGGCCGTGACACCGTCAGCGGTGACTAACCGTCCCTTCATATCATCATACTATTACTCGCGGATGTACTGTTCCGGTACTGTGTTCTATCAGTCTTTCAGCCTCATGGTTACGCATGTCGGTATGTTACACATTCCATGGTTGGCGGTATCCTATTTATTTGTACCTCCAAGATGTTATGAATGTCGTTGAACTATCTATCATATTTGCAGATATCGCTGAATCCATCTATATCACCATATATTGCCCTTTCTATCTGTATTATATATATGCATATGTGTACATATGTATATATGTATATCTGGCGGGGAACATGACAGGCACACAGCACCACCATATGCTGTAAGACTCATGTACTGTTCAGGTGTTGGCATTCCGTGTGGCACTGGCTGTTGTGTTTACAATGTTTGAGGGCTGCCTATGTAGGAGTCACACATTGGGCCACCTATACATTACAATTTATAGGTGGTCATGTTTGTGTGCCATCCATTTTACTGTGTGTGCAGGTGGAGAGGTGTCAGTCCGTAGGGGCCTACACGGTCAGTGTATGTGCTATACGTTCCCTCTTTGCCAAGGCGTAGGCATATTGGGCACGCCTCCATCTGCCTACTGGGGCTGGCACAGTGTGTTCGTGGTCTGAATCCCTCTGTGCCTGTACTGGCCTTGGCAATTGCTGTGGGCTATGAGGGCCTTCACCATTTTGTCCCTGCTGCAGCTGTTTCCACAGGATCATATTATGTAGCATGGCACATACTGTGACGATGTGGGCACATGTGCCTGGAGAGTACTGCAAGGCTCCACCAGATGTATCCAAGCACCAGAACTGTGATTTCAGCATCCCGAACACATGCTCTATGATGATTCTGGTTTGTGCATGTGCCTCATTATGGCATTCTTGCATGGGTGCGTGTGCATTTCTGATGGGAGTCATCATCCACGGCTCCAGTGCATAGCCAGCATCCCCCACAAGATGGCCATGTGGGATGTCCCCCCTGACAAATACCTGATACAGCTGTGAGGCATGCCAGATATGGGAGTCATGGTAGCTTCCAGGGCTGCCAGCACACACATCCATGATAATGCCCTGGGCATTGCACACGACCTGGCAGTTGATGGAGTGGAATCCCTTGCGGTTTATGTAGCGCATACCCTGCTCACCGGGTGGTGACTTGATTTGTATGTGCGTGCAGTCTATCACACCCAGTACCTCCATGTATTGTGCCACACGGTGGAAGTGACGCATATTGCTGGCCAACTCCTCCTGAGTTCTGGGGAAGTATATCTGCTCATTGGCATGTGGTAACATGGCATCCAGGAACTGGTGTAGTACCCTGGATGCTGATGCCTGTGAGATACCCATTATATCTCCAGTTGGCCTTTGAAAGGTACCTGTGGCCAGTATTCGCAGACTTACACATACCTTCGTGTCCACTGGTATGGGTTCCCCTCTGTTGTTTCTGGTTCTCAGGTGTGGCCGGCACAGCTCCACTATTTGCTGAAAGATGTCCCTGTCCACCCTGTAATGCTCTACTATCTCCAGGTCATGTAGCCCCTGGTAGGTTACCCTTGGTCTGAACACTCTCCTTCTCCTCCGAGACCTGCGGTGGTTGTCGGCATCATCCTCCACAACACCGTCAGTCTCTAACACATGCTGATGAATCACAGCTATGGCAGCTCCCAACATGTACATTTTAAAAGTTCCCCGTGTGTTTACACCTATGGTGCGGTGTTTGGGAATACACAGGTGTGTGTTGGGTGCTTACACACTTTATACTATTGTGCTGTGAACACCGATGATGTCATAGGGTGTGTATGTACGTTCGTAGCTACAGCTTATGTTATGTGTTTTACTGCCGGAACTACTATTGTGGTGCCTTTGGTGTTGAATTACATTTGCCTGCCGTGGATTACCTTTTGACCTTCCCTTTACATTTCTGCACGTTGCACCTACCATTTTCTGGTGTGCATCCTGCAGCCTACTTTCATTTGTGCTTTCCTGGACCTGGCGTATCTTGCGTTATGTGTGCTACTGCCGGTCTGCTGTCGGTTTGCTTTGCTCTGCTGTGTCAGGTCTCCTATCTTTGCAATCCAATACCTCCCCTCCTTTCTTTGCATTCACATGCCTCCCCTATCCTGTTTTGCAGGTTTCTGCAAGCGGACTTGTCAGCTGCCGTCGATTGGCCTTCGTGGGTAGATTGGTGTTGATTGCTCATTAGTACTCCAATTACCCTACTTCCGCATTTCCTTTTCTTCCCCTGACCTTCCTGTTTCTGCTATTGTTTGCGGCACGTGTGTCCGATTACTGGGTTTTGGGCACGTTTTCATCCTCGTACACATGTGCTTTTGGCCACCATGTGTGCTCTCAGATAAATGATTCCTCCCCACCCCTATCCTGCAGCTTTGCTTAGCAACGGACAGGCCAGATTTGCAATGCTCCAATGTGCTTAGTGCTACAGTGGCACACCCCTCTGCTGATGTCATGTATCTCCTCTGAGCTGCTCCTCGGTGTTATACCGCTGCGCCGTATGGTACAACCTTCCTCCGGCGGGACATTTGCGATTCAGTATTATCTGCCTCATTTGCATGGCATTGACTACTAATTCATAGTTACCGCGCCGAACACTATCACAAGTCCTTAGCAACCCTTGCACCTTGGTTGTGGTGTTCCATGCCTACCATTGCATGTTATGCCGTAAACCTGATTTCTATTACGTTGTGATTTTATGACATTTTTATATTATTTCTTTATGTTACAGCTTCCGCACACATGCCCTGCGGTTCTGCTGTGCGTTACTGTGGACATGACATTAAATGCTGTTTTTTACGTGTTGTGCATCTTTTCTTATGCCATTGGCTGTGTATTTCGCCATTGGCATATGTTCACGTTGTGATACCTGGGTCTGGCCCTGTTCCATAGCTCCGATGTTATGTTTTGGAAAATGTAAACCGTGTTTTTTGCTTTACATTTCCGTGGGCTTACGCTATGCCTGCACCACTTCATGAATCGCTATATGCCTTCATTTGCATGGTGCAACACTGCACATGGGGTGATTTGCATACCTACGCCGGGGGCTGCACAGATCTGGCGTACGCCGGTAGTGCACGTGGAATTAGATCATACCTGAATCGCTCAGCGGCCATATTTGGCGTTATAACACCTACGCTATGCGTGCACCTGGCGCAAGCTTCATGAATCCCGGGTATTGTTTGTTAGTTACATTAGACCCAAACTTGAATATGGAATAACAAAATGGAAACTTTTTAAAGAAACTAGCATGAATAAACTGAGAAGAGTTAATCAGAAATATATCAGTGGCATCCATAGATGTGAAAATTAAATTTTTTATGAAAGACTAAAGTATCTGAACTTGTACAGTATCTCAAATAGATATTTAAGAGAAGACCTTATACACTTATATAGGGTATTTAGAGACAACTATCTCTGAGAATGTTTGGGTTTATCAAACCGTACAGGAGAATCATCAGACAACCTATGTAAAAGATTCTGTAGGAATGCAAAATGCACTACATGGTTCTATGAAAGAACAGCTGATACATGGAACAGGCTACCAAATTGCATTAAAGCATGCACAAGTTTAGATATTTTTATGCACAGCCTGAATGCATGTTATGGGGAAAAAAATGTTTTGATGTATTGGCAAGCTAGAAGGGCATTAATGCCTGAGCTTAAAATATTTGTAGACATATATATATATATATATATATATATGTATATATATATATATATATATATATATATATATATATACTTATATATATATATATGTATATATATATACACACATATAGATCTATGACTGTTGAACGAAAATTCAACAGTTCGAATCCAACTTACCCGAACACACTTTAACAAAAGTGCTTTTACCGAAAAAGCACTTTTGTTAAAGCACGTTAAAAAAGCGTTTATGCAAGGGGGCAAGCCCCCCCGCACCCCCCCATTTTATTATTCTCAATCTGAAATCACACTACAGTGGGGAAAACAGAAGAATTCCCTTAACTGCACTGTAGTATGATCTCTGCAACAGTCACTCCCCCACAACTCCCTCTACCTCCAGACATACTTACACGAAAGTGCTTCTTTGGTGAAAAGTACATTCGCTTAAGTATGCCCGGAGAGTTTAGATTCGGTGAAATGCCCATTTGCGCATTAGTCCTAGACCCATATATAGTCCTAGACAAATATATATATATATATATATATATATATATATATATATATATATATCTATATATATATATATATATATATATTTATATATATATATATATATATATATATATATATATATATATATGGATCCCTATCACAACACCGACACGCCACAAACCCGACACTCAAAACAACGACACCAAAACACTGAAAATGCACAAAACCGACAACTCACAAAACCAAGCACCATAACACCGACACCCAAAACACCGACACACAAAACGTAAACTACACATTACACACAGCTATACATGCACTAACCCTAACCCAAACCCTATCCCTAAGGTCCGACACTACCACACACTTACCCTACCCGCACCCTAACCCTAACTCACTTAACCCACCACTAAACCTACATTCCGTCACTATCGCACACTTACCCTACCCGCACCCTAACCCTAACTCACTTAACCCGCCACTACACCTAAAGTCCGTCACTATCGCACACTTGCCTTACCTGCACCCTAAGTCCGACACTACTGCACACTCACCTTTCCCGCACCCTAACCCTAGATCCCACACTATCTCACACTTACCTGTCCGCTCCCTAACGCTAAATCCCTCACTACCACACACTTACCTGTCCGCTCCCTAACGCTAAATCCCTCACTACCACACACTTACCTGTCCACTCCCTAACGCTAAATCCCTCACTATCGCACACTTACCAACTCACGCTCACACGTTGCCCATGTCAGTGTTTCGGCTGTCGGGATTTCACCTTATCGATCATCTGTCTTGTTGGTCTTCTCGAGTCGGTCTTCTTAGCGTCGGTGTTTCGGCGTGTTGATGAAGTCAAGGGACCCATATATATATATATATATATATATATATATATATATATATATATATATATATATATATATATATATATATATATATATATATATATATATATATATATATATATATATATATATATATATATATATATATATATATATATATATATATATATATATATATATATATATATATATATATATATATATATATATATATATATATATATAGATATATATATATATATATATATATATATATATATATATATATATATATATGTTTGCATAATTATTCAAGCAGTGACTGGGGCTAGCTGTGTTCATAGGTTCATAGGTGTGTACTAGGCTAATGGCCCTGGAGCCTTTACAAGCCTAGCCCATAAGATTCCGCTGGCATCATGACACCCGACCTTAGTTCCCAGAGTCTCTGTCAAGTAGAGCCACTGGATTGATCCCCAGGGTGAATTTTCTATTTCCCATCCACTCATCAAGATTTCTCTTGAAGACGGCCAGTGGGCAGTCTGCTTGACATGTATGGAAAGTCTATTCCATAGCATGGGCAGTCTCTTGGTTATGAACCTGCCCCTCCAGCTTGTTCTGCTGATTGTGGTAATGAAGTTGAGGTCTGTGGAGCATGTAGTGCGGAGGGATTGGGATTTCTTTTGCTGTAGCATTTCTAACAGAGCTGGGTCAGACATGGCTTTGTAAGTCAATCAGATATTGCCTCTAAGTAGGCAATATGAGACAGAGAATAGCTGGAGTTTTTTGAGTCTGTCCATATAGGACAAGTGTTTAAGGCCTAAGATCCTCTTTGTGAGGTATTTTTGCAGCCTCTCCAGTTGTAGTGAGGTACATGCCAAATGGGGCATTGTACTTGATGTTTGGCCTAGTGAGAGAAGAGTAGAGGGAGACAATGACCTCTTTCTTCTTGGATGCAAAACCCTTAGTAATGAGATGTGCCACAGGGAAGGACTTTCTGACTTCAGTGGTGATGTGGTGGTCAAAAAGGAAGTTGCTGTCAGCCTTTGTTCCCAGATCTCTTATGATGCCTTCTGTGTTCAGTGGACTACCATCTATAGGTTTGTACTAGGCTATCAGCCCTAGGGCCTATACAAGCCTAGCCATAACAATTCCCTGGCTATTTCTTCCCACACTATTTACTTCCCTGGACCCCTGTCTAGCAGGGCGACTGACGTGATCCCCGGGGTGAATTTCCTTTCTCCCATCCAATCGTATAAGTTCATAGGTTGGTTAAACAAATTGTCTAATATAGATTCATAGATTAATACTAAGCTAACTGCCCTTGTGTTCCATTTTAAGCCTAGCCAATTATCTCTTGTGAGACTCAAACCCTGCACCTTGTGTTTGTAAGGCAAACACCTTAAACATTAGGCCACCCTCCCATCCCTCTATGTGGTAACTCATGGGAACTGGGTTTTTCCCAAAGGTGGATGACGACACATTTTTTGGCATTGAGCTTAAGATCATGGTTCTGACACCAGTCATTGGTCTCAGTGAGGCCTTTCTGTAGGATGTCAACATCACTTGGGGAGTTAATTATGGCTACCGACTTGCAATTGTCTGTGAACTTTGTCAGCCGGAGTCTCTTCGTATTGGCCTGGACTTCAGTGAAGTAGATACCAAACAAGAGAGGACCCAGGACCGAACCCTGTGGCACTCCACTCATGACTGGTAGACAGATTGACTTGGAGTCAGCTATTTTCACACTGTGGGTTCTGTCTTATAGCCAGTTTGCAACCCACCTAGTGATATAGGGGTTGATGCCTAGCTTAGTGAGTTTTTCTATGATTCCTGAGTGGGGAATAGTATCAAAGGCCTTGGCCAGATCAAGGTAGGTTGTATGAACCACCTTGCCTTCATCCACAGCTCAGGTGAATGACTCAAAGAAGTTGACCAAGTTGAACAGGCATGATCTACCCTTCACAAAACCAAACTGTTTGGGATCCAGAGTTTGGAGGTTGCCTGTATCTTTGTTTATTAGGTCTATGATGATGCGTTCCATAGCTTTGCATATCAGACTTGTCAGGCTAATGGGAATGATAGTTCCCAGGGTCTGTAGTCGCTCCTCCTTTCTGGAGATAGATGACTGTAGCAGTGTGCCATTCAGTAGAGACAAAGCCTGAGGTGAGGCTGTGATTGAACAGGGCACACAGGTGAGGTGCAGTTCACTCTGTAGTTCATGTAGAACACAGCCAGTGATATTGTCAGGTCCCATAGAAGCTGTATTCTTGGCCTTGGACAGTACTGTTTTAACCTGTGCAGCAATAATACTGGGTGCCTGGCAATCTACTGGTATTGTGATTGGTCCTTTGGTGGGGGAGAGAGGGGTAAAGTTGGCACTGAATCTGTTGGCCAATATACTGGCAATATCTGTTGGCTCGGTACAGGAGGTGCCATTGTGCAACAGCTCTGAGCAAATCTGGGTATTGCTGTGGAGATTCTTTACATAACTATAGAAGGCCTTGTAGTTGTCTTTACTATCTGCTGCAATTCTGTTTTTATAGCTAGCTTTAGAGGATTTGATGAAGGATCTCAACTTTTTGTTGAGGCTGATAAGGGAGCTTTTCCAGTCTTGGGACTTCACCTTATTTCTCATCAGTTTCCTCCTTCTGTTGTAGAGTTTGTTTATGGCAGGAGACTACCAGATTGGCTTCCTTTTTTTGGAGCAGAGCGTCTTGGTTCTATTGAGTATGGTGAGATTCAAGTATTTGTGTATGTGTTCGTATAGAGCATTAGTGTAGGATTCGGCGGTCATGCAGCTGTTCTCCAATTGCATGGGTCCTGTGAAGTTAGCCACCTCTGTTTTAGGAGCCCAAAGTTAGCTTTGGAGAAGTTTTCCATGGTGGTTACCTTTGCAGGGGGGAGGGTGGAGGGGGATTTCCAAGGTGATTAGTTTGTGGCCAGATCTGACCAGGGAGGAGTTGATTATTGGTACAGAGCAACGGTCACCCATGTTAGAAATGACCAGGTCAAGGATGTTGCTAGCTCTAGTGGGGGTAAGAATGAGCTGATCCAGGGCATTGGAATTAATGAATTCCAGGAAACACTGGGAAAGTGTATTGGTACATGAGTAGTTGTCCCAGGTAATGGGGGTGGGGGTAGTTGAAGTTGCCCAGTATGAAAGTGTTAGATTGGACCCTAATATTCTCCAGGGTGCTTAGGAACATGGAGTGTGAGTCTTGGGTCATGGATGAGGACCTATAGCAGGCTATGACCTGAATCGCTGTCTTACCCAATGTTAGCTGCACCTGAAGTATCACTGATGCATCATGTTAGGCTACCAGTCTGGAGGTGTGCTCAATCCTTTATGAATATGGAAACACCACTGCCATTGGAGCTTCGGTCCAAGTTCTGGGGCCGAAAGGTATGGAATGGGTTATAGCCTGGTAGTGCAGGGGTGCTATCTGCTGCCTTGAACCAGGTCTCTGTTACAGCACAAATGTCGATGCTCTCCATTTTAAGGAGTGCTTCGAGTGAATGCATTCTGAGATTTAGACTTCTAGCATTGAGCAGCATGACCCTCAGATTGCATTTGTTTGTAATTGTTACAGTGGTAATTTGGTCTTTGGAACACTGCCTAAAAAAGGCACTATAGGGGTGGCAAGAGAATTGACCAGTATCGTGAAGCCCAGGGGTGACAGATGGAGGTCATCTCTGGCAAAGCATCTAGGTCTGTCAGTCATGTCATGCCAGGTAGACAGATACTGGATCCCCTTAGAATGACACCAGAAACTTAGACAATTGTTGAAATCAATCATTTTCTGCTTGTACTGTGGTATCATTCTGGGTGATGGTAGGAGGTTGCTCAGGGCTAGGGTCATAGCCTGTCTGGGCTACATAATCGGAGAGCTCCTCTGTGTCTCTTTTCATGTAGTCCAGGGAGGGACGTGTCAGGTCATTCACACCCACATGTATAATGACAGAGTCATACTTGTACCTGCTGTTGAGGGACCTGAGTGCATGCTTTATGTGGTGGATCCTGGCACCTGACAGGCAGCTGACTGTTACTTTCTCCTTATTCAACTTAGTGAGTGGGACATCAGTGTGCCTTACTATCAAGTCACATATAACTAGTGTGTTGGGCATGCTGTTTTGCATTAGGGGCTTTGGTTGAGTGGCACACTATTTAGGAGAGTTATGTGTCTCATGATTAGCATCTCTTATGATTCTTCTGGAATCAGACTAGGTCATTAAATTAACTAGAAACAGCAGAATGATTCTGTCTCGGAAACTGACAGATTCTAAAACTGCTATGATCATTTCATACTTTCACTTGAGCAAATGTCAGATGCTTGCAGCACTGAATTATGGCAAGTTATCTTTCTGTACACCAGGGGGATTCATTTACTTACTGTCAACCTCTGTCTATCAGAAAAATGGGGGCCAGACCAGGGGTGAATTTGCAATTCCACATCCAATGATCAAGGCTTCTTTTGAATGGAATCAGGGATGAACTCTGCTTGTGTAGGTGGTGAACTTATTCTTTAGTGTGTGGATCGTTTGAGACACATTTTGGTCCATCCAGCAGATTGTATTTATGTTGCAGACTAAGTTCAGTTCCTTGGATCTACTGTTTCTGGTACTGTTTCTGTTGCTGATGTGCAAGAGATCCATCAGATATTGATCTATGTAACCCTTATATGTTAGGCATATATCGCCTCACAGTAACCTTTAGAAGACTGAGTACAGAGATAGGACCTTAAGACGATCTGTGTAGGGCAAGGTATTCATATCCTGAATTCTCCATGTGAGGAACCTTTGTGGGCATTCCAGTTGTTGCAAGGGTCTGGTTAGGTACATGCCAAAGAGGATTGTACTCAGTGATGGGTCTGATAAGGGCTGAGTAGAGGGGTACCATAACTTCCCTGGACCTGGATGCCATAAACATGCTTATGAATTGGGTAACAAAGAATGACTTTCTTTTTATCTTGGCTGCATGTTGGTTGAACATCAGATTACTATCTACATATGTTCCCAGATCCACAACTATCAGGTCAATTTTTGGGGGTGTTTTTACCAATGAAGTAATTAGCTTGGGTGAATTATTTCCCAAAGGGCAGACTAATACATTATTTTGCATTAAGATATAATCTGTGGCTTTTGAATGAGGAATTTATTTTTGTGTTACACCATGCTGTAGGATGTTGGTGTCATGGACAGTCTATGATAGCTTCCAATTTACAGTCATCTGTGAACTTGGTGAGCCAAAGGTCTTTGACATTATCCTTGACTTTGAAGAAGTAGAGGCCAAACAGGAGCAGACACAACATGGGATCATGGGGTACTCCTTGGTGACATGTCTCTTGGTGGAGGTGGTATCACTGATCCTGATTTCTTGGGTTCTATCTGTGAACCAGCTGGCAATCCAGTGAGTTATGTGGGGATTTATTCCTGTTTCTAAGAGTTTGTCAACAATACCTGAGTGAAGTATTGTATTGAATGCCTTGGCCAGGTCTCCTCATCAATAATCACGGTGACACTCTCAAAGAAGTCTACCAAGTTAAGTAGGCAAGATCTTACCCTAACAATGTCAAACTAGGATGGGTCCTGTGTCTGTAGTTGAAGAGTTTCTCCAATGGTCCTGCTAGGTCATGTTTTAGGCTATTTAGAAGCCAACCAGAGATATCGTCAAGGCCCACTAAAGCAATTAATTTGGTCTTCATAAGCACATCCAGGACATGAACCCTGTTGATAGTTGGGGGTGTGCTAGAAGGGATTTCACAGGGGGTAGTGGGGGATTGGAGGGTAAACTTAGAGCTAAATTTATCAGCCAGTATATTTGCTATGTCACTCTGGTCAGTGAAGGGTGTGCCATTTACCACCAGTTCTGTAAACCACTGAGTATTACCTTTAAGTTTCCTGACATAGCTGAAGAAGGCCATGTGATTATCCTTAGCCTACGAGGCTATCCTGACCTCATAATTGGCCTTTTAGGACTTTATTTGACCTCTTAGTTTCCTCTTAAGCAAAATCAGAGAGTTCTTGTCTGTATGAGAGTTGCTGTTTCTGATTTTTACCTTGACTTTTTTCCCCTTTATTATATAGCCTGTAAAGTTAAGTATTCTACCATAGAATCATATATTCATACATCTGTGTAGTAACAGAAACATGGTTTAAAGTCATGAAGAGTACCCCAGCAATGCAAGGTTATAATTCCTTTCACACATTTAGATCAGTTATTGCACATGAGGCAACTAAACGTGGAGGAGTCTCAGTCTGTATTAAAACCAACCTTACATACAGACATGTTAAAGTATTTGGTCCAATGGAACTCATACATGTGCAACTCACCATAAAGAGAGTCTTGAACCATATCCTTAGAAACTATAGGTCCCCTACCATGTCCCAGGAAACTTGTATTGCCTATCTCAATATACTAGAGTCCCTTACCATTCAACCCAATACAATATTCATTGTCGATCTCAAATACCCCTCTATAAATAATTCTACACCACTTCTAAAGTATAAGCCTAGCAATTCCTCAACTTTGTTAATACCAACATCCTACAACAGTTAGTCCATTCTCCTATTAGGGGTGCAAACATCCTTGACCTTATACTCATGAACATGGGGGGGGGGTGATGATCCTCACCCAATGTAATGTCTTTGCTCATCAGATATGACCATAAGGCAGTATTACTTGAAATCAAAATTAAATCCAAGTATCCAGTGAAACCAGAAAACTTTAGGAACTATTCCAAAGCTAACTTCTCTGTACTAAGTGACACCTTGGCTAAATTCCAAGCACCACCAAACCAAGTAAACACCATAGCACATGCTGAGTTAATTAGAAAATCTCTGCACAGCCATATTAATAGCTATATAAGGCAAGTTGTGCCCACTCATATTTAGAATAAGACAAACTCAAAAGACAAGCCATTGTGGTGGAATCACAATATCAATCAGTTATAAAACAAAAGAAAAAATATTGGTCAAGCATAGGAGGAATAAAGTCATACATACTAGAAGACCTCTGACCAATCTAAACAGGAGCTAAGAAGGTTAATTTATGCTTCAAAGGCTAAATTTGAAGAAAAAATACCTTCTCAGGCAAGGGACAGTCACAAAGCTTTTCCATGTCAGTAACCTCAATGGAAATAGACAACAATGCACAAGTAATTTAGAGGGAGAGCCCCACCAAAGTTTATAATCCTGGTAGATGCACTGGTGCCAGGACTGGAAAGAAAGTTCAGTATAGAATCCTCAAGACACAGAAACATTCCTAGAATAGGCTAGGCCGGGCTCAGGGGGAGGATGTCACCCCTTTTATAGAAGAAAGTAATACTCCACAAAAAAATCACAAAACCTGATAGGCCAAAAAAGAAGTATAATGATGATAGAGTGGACTATTGAGGATAAGAAATAAATTATGTATTGTTACTGTTATGCAAGAAGCCCAGAATTTCCAGATGGAAGATATACAAAAAGATTAAGAGTGAAATTAGAGGAAAGAAATATGCTTGCACATGAAAAACTGTCAGAAGCTTTACATAAAAAAATTGTATTCGTTAATACAACTGATTTATGAAAAAAAACATTATATAATCCAAGCAACCTTGGTTCCTTTGGAAAAAGAAGTGACTGAGGAAGTGTGAAAATATAAAGTACAAAATCTAGCAATTTTTGAAAGATATAGAAAAGGAATATGAACCTAGGAAAGAAAGACAGATTTGAAATGGTGAAATATTTATGCAAAGGAGAAAGCCCAAATTAATCAATACAAAAACAAAACTGCCCCAAATATATTCAAAGAGAAATTCAAGCAAAGGCATCCAGATACAAAAAATTTTACAATACAAAAATACGATCACAATGAAGGAATGTAGAACAGAAGATTAGTAAAGTAGAAGTTAAAAATAAAAGCTGAAGTAATGGAATACCTGCAAAGTGAAGGATTTAGTGTAGAAAGTCTAACACAGGTTATATCACAGCACGATGGAACAGCAAGTCCCCCAAATAAGGAGAAACAGAAGCATGAGACATCTGAAGAAGAAATATGGACATGGGAAAGAAAAGGAGACTTAATATGGTGCAATATTTATGCAAAGGAGAAAGCAAAACTAATCAATACAAAAAGAGCAGCACCAAATATCTGTGAAGAGAAATATACGTAAAGGCATCTGGATATGGAAACTTTTACAATACAAAAAATAAGGAAACAGAAGAAAAGTAGAAAAGAGGATTAGTAATGGGTAAGTTAAATAAATAGAAACTGAGGTTTGGGTTACCTATGAAATGAAGGATTTAGTGCAGAAACTTTAACTCTGATAACATCACAGCAGGATAGAGCAATGGATTCCCAAATGAAGGAGTGAGAAGCATCTGACCAGTTGCCATATGAAGATCCTTTAGAGCTGTCCATTGGAAGTAAGTACAAAAGTTCAGTTGGAGTTGCACAGCGAGGGAAGAAACAGGAAATTGAGGCAACTCTGGTGCAGTCTATGTTGTGGAGTGAAGAACAAAAGCTGTGATAAAAAATGAATAATTAGTAGACGGTATAAAATATAGCACGATAGTTATAAAGATCAATCAGAGGAGCTTAGAAAGGATTGAGAAGAGAGATTGGATAAGCAATTCACAAAGAGATAATGGGGAATACATGTATATCTCCCAAATATGCAACAAAGTCTTGTAGATTTAGAATCTTTGCCTGGAAGTATCTACATTGTTATTTTTATACCCCAAGCAGATGCCAAAAAATTTTTCCTCAGGTGGATAGCAAATGTTGGATGTGTGACGGGCAAGAAAGAGGTAGCTGGGAACATATTTTGTTGGAGTATAATGAGCTGGCAGACTTAGGGATTCCCTGTGAACTGCTCTATCAGAGATGCTGATTGAGTGAATTTAATTGACTGGGGAGATGTTTTTTTGACCTATGATAGAGAATCAGAATTGCCTAGACATAGTAAAGCCTTGCTGAGATTAAATTATGCTGCTTGCTGAAAAAGCAATTACTAGAATATGGAAATCAATGTCTAGACTAACTTTACTAGAAGTAGAAAATATAATAACAGAAATAAAATAACTGGAATTGGGATCTTTAGAAAAGGGATGGAGTAAACTACATAAAAATGGGAATTGTGGGAACAATATATGTAGAGAAGGTATGAGTTTTAATAGGCAGGATTTGAATGAGCCATATAATGCTTAACTGACAATGACTGGATAGATTATAAGTGATGTATAATGTTTGCAACTACAGTTGTTTCACTGGTGTCTGTGTTGTATTATGTTTGCAACTAAAGTGGTGTCAATGTTGTTTGTTTTTTGTTTATATAAATATAAGATTGCATTTGTCATACATGATAATTTAATAAAGATGTTTATTGAAAAAAATGTTGTGGAGTGATAGGCCAGTGTGTTCCCATATGAAACGGCAACAGATGACACAGGATGAAACTGAAGAGAATGTGACACAGGAAGATGCTCTGAATTTTTTCTATAGAATGCCCACAGGAAATGGAGAACAAAGAATGTGCACTCAGTTTAGTAGAAAATGATCTAAGAGAAGAGTTGCTTGATTTAATAGAGATGTACAGACAAATTTAGATCAATGAAACAAATAGACTACAAAATGTCGATAAAACCCCCAAAATTAAAAGTTTGATAAAACAAATTTATTTATTTTATTTATTCTACATTTGTTTATCAGGAAAGTTCGACTAGACACAAGTTCTTTTTCAATGGAGGTTTTCCAGAAAAGATCCAAAATAAAATAGAAGAAATACTGACAAACTTACATGTAACACGGAGAAATGTATCATAACACAAATAACATAGAGTGAATATGTTCCACATAAATCTCAGAGAAAATGTAAATAATCACTATATTAAGAAAATCTACAAAGCGAAAAAGGGTATGTTAACATATTCATAGCTACAAATCATTAGATGGAATGTACATAGACAAAATATAAGGTGGGGGCTATATCCTTACAAATATTTGTATCTTAGTTCCAGAGTCAGAAACCTAGAAAAACGGAAACTAACCGGGACTAGTGAAAGAGCATAGCTTTTATTTGGTTAAATGAGTTTTAAGTCTTTTTTTTTTAAATGAGGTAAGTTAGTAGTCGATATTAAACTGTAGGCAATGTATTCCAGATTCTAGCTATACAGTTTGAGAAGAGAGAGTCTCCTGCAGCATCGTTGGACTTGGTTACATTTATTAGTGATTTATTGCTAGAGCAAAGGACACGATTAGTGAAGTAGGGGTGTAGGAGATTTTGAGGAGCAGGAGTATTATCAAGTTGGTTAAGAATTTTATGGGCCATAGTAAGCGGGTTATACAATAAAAGTTGAGAAAATTCTAACCAATTGAGTTGGTTGACTACTATACATTGATGTGGCCTGAACAGAGAGTCTGTGTCAAACCTGGCAATTTTGTTATAACATGTGTTTAGTTTTGATAAATCAGATTTCCTTAGCTTATTTAGAGTTGGAGAGGCATACAGGAGAGTAGAGATAATTTGTGTTTGTACAATGGCTGATTTTGTGTTATGTTTAGTATACTGCTTAATTCTGTATAGTGAGCCAAGTTTTTTGTGCACTTTCTTTATTGTCTGGGCTATATGGATATCCAATCTCATGTTACTGTCATTCACTACCCTCAAAAGCTTAGTATGGACTGTGGGTTAAATTATGGTATTATTCATGGACTGAATGTTGTATGGGGAGTTTGTTGGGTCTTATAAGTTGGAATATCATGAGTTTGGTTTTGTTAGGGTTCAGAATTAGGTGGGAGTTAGTCGTGCTTCAACTGCTGAGAAAGAGTCTTGAGTTATTACTTGTAGTTGTTGTAAGGAATGAGCAGCATATATTAATGTGATATCATCTGCATATTGCACAACAGAAGCATGTAGGGTTGAAGTGTGGAGGTTGTTAGTAAACAGTGTGAAATGCAGGGGTCCTAGGAAAGACCCTTGAGGAACTCTTAGAGTAACAGGTACAAGAGGAGAGACATTTAGTTGCCATTGTACTGCTTGTTGGCACCCAGATAAGTAGTCTCGGAACCAGGCAAGGGTAGATTGGCACAAGTTCATATTAGAGAGTAATGTGATAAGTTTAGCATAACACACCATATGAAAAGCCTTTGATAGCTCCAGAAAGACGGAGGATACAAATTTTATTTCTGTGTTGATTAACTGCATTAGTGAAAGTTCATAGGTTCATAGGATGATACTACACTATTGGCCCAGAGGCCCTTATAAGCCTAGCCAAGAATTTTGCCCATGTTCCCACAAAGTCAACACCTTGTTTCCCCTCTCCGGCAGGGACACAGGTGGGATCCCAGGGGTGTATTTTCTGTTTCCCATCCAATAGTCTAGGTTCCTCTTAAAGAGGGCTAGAGAGGTACTATGCTTGACATGGCGAGGGACTCTATTCCATAGATGGGGGAGCATTTGGGATAGAAATCTATCCCACCAACAAGTTTTATTAATGTCACAGACCAGGTTGAGGCCTTGCTTGTGGGTTGCGCGAGTGGAGTTTGACTTACGGATATGCATCAACTCCCTCAAGGCTGGGTCTGAGATGGCCTTGTATGCCAGACAAAGGTCACCTCTGAGCAGTCTGTATGAGACTGAATAGAGGGACAGGGCTTTTAGCCTATCAGTATAGGACAGGTGTTTGAGACCCTGTATTTTCCTGGTCAGGAACCTCTGTGGTCTCTCCAACTGCTGCATGTGCTTGGCAAGGTACATGCTGAAGGGAGCATTGTACTAAATAATGGGTCTGATAAGGGAGGAGTACAGTGATTGTACTGTGGTAGGGATGAAATCCATGTTAAGTACTGGATAGAAGTTTGTTAGTAAGAAATCCATAAATTGTGAGTGTATACATTTCTTGAGGATCTTGGATAAGGTTGATATAATAGCATTTGTCCAATAATTGTAGAGTTCTTTAGAATTGCCACCTTTGTGAAAAGGAATTATGTGTGAAATTTTCAAAATAACAGGGACTTGTTTTTTTGGATATGGATCTGTTAAGGATGGATACAAGGTAGACTATTATATAAGCAGCAATTCTAGGGTAGTCTGCTGGTTGTTTATCAGCTGCAAGGGTAATGGTCTTTAGTTTTTAAGCAATTCTTTTTATAATGTGAGGAGACAGATTGTAAGGAACAGGTGTTGTTATTATTATGTGATATAGGAAGAGCTAGAGTTGGGGTGGAGCTGAAATTTTTAGAGAGAACTAAACTTGTTTCTGTGAAGTATTTATTAAACTGGAAGGCTATGCTACCTGTATTGTTAGTAGTTTATAGGGAGGGTGTGCTGGCTTTACCTGATGACAGTAAGTTGTCTATTTCTGACCAGAATTTTTGTGGGTTATTTTGTTGTTTTTCTTGGATATTATGATAGCAGTTTCTCTTGTCCTGTTTGACTAGTGTCTTTGCTTAATTTCTAAGCTCATGGTATGCCTGTTTGGCAGCTTGAGATCTAATTTTGCATCACTTAGCCCAGGCTTTGTCTCTTTGAACACAGTAATTATGACTGTTCAGAGAGATTCATGTGATATAAAAATGAAAATAGGATATATTACTGTGCAGCTACATTAATAACAGATAAAATCTTATCACAAAAACATTGGGCAGTAAGGGAAAGGAAGGGGAGAAATCAAACGCCATCATGGAAGTTTCGAATAGAGAAAATTCTAAAGCAATTAAGACAAGAAATGTCCCTGCTAGAAGAGTATAGAAAAAGGAACAGATCAACAAAAATACTCAGAAAGATAGACATGATTAAAGCAATGTGCAGTATCAGAACATATCAGGAGCTATTGTGCACTACTGCAAATAATAAGCTAAAATATTAGCAAAGGCAGAAAATCTTAGAAGATATGCAGATAAATGTAAAGGAAAAGGACAAAATAAGCAATTTATTGAGGACCCAGGAAAGTGTTATAAAGAATTGAGAAAAAAGAAAAAGGAATTGAAACACGACCAAAAAAAAAAGAAATCGATACATTTTGGAGAAATATCTATGAAGGTCTTGTGGAACATAATGAAGATGCTGAGTGGATAGAAGAGGTAAAAAAAAGAAAGAAATAATAAAATGTTCAAATGTACAGGATATGAAATGGGATTAAGTAATGGCTATAGAGATTGAAACAAAGTTAAAAAAGCTCCTAAATGGAAAACCACAGGCCCAGATGTAATACCCAACTTCTGGCTAAAAAGTATCAACATGTTTACATGAAAATTTAGCCATGAGTAGGAACTATATAATGTACATCCCAAACAGACATCAACTTGGTTAACAACAGGAAAAGCGATAATCCTACCCAAGAGTGCACCTGCACGCTATCCTAAATACTATAGACCAATAACTTGCCTTTTGATTACCTATAAACTATACACTGGAAATGTTGCCAGCAAAGTTTATAGTCATTTAGAAGAAAACTTAATCGTGGCAGCAGAACAAAAGTTTAATGAAAGAAAGTCATATGGAGCAAAGGATCATTTGCTATTCAATAAAGTCATAACTGAGAACTGTACAAAGGGAAAGAATTTAAGTATGGCATGGACAGACTACAAAAAATGCATTTGACAGTATTCCACATTCATGGATTAAAGAGTGTTTAATGCATAAGGTACACCCTACACTAATCGATTATAAAACAGCGACCATGAAACATTGCCAAACCACTTAGCAGATAAACCATGATAAAGAACAACTTATTATTCCAAGGATGAAAATTCAAAGGGGGATGTTGTAGGGTAATTATTTGTCACCGCTGCTCTTTTGTCTTTCCCTTAACCCATTAAGTTGTCTACTCATGGCTACAGTTTGGCTCCCAGAAAACAAAAATGTGTAGATACAGTTTGTTGATGATTTAAAATGGTGTAGTTCATTTGATGATGAACTGAAAGCACATCTGCAAGTGATCAAAACTTTTTCAGATGATACAAGAATGTCATTTGATCTTAATAAATGTGCAAAAGCAATTTTTAAAGCAGGAAAGCTGCAACACCAAGAAAACATCACCCTGGGACTGGAATGTGATATAAAAGAACCTGAGCAAGAGGGAGTCTATAAAAATTTGGGAATTGATGAAGATCAACAATAAAACATAAACAAAAGTGAATAAAACCTAGTAAGGAATATTTTATAAGACTAAAATTAATACGGAAAAGAGCACTGACATCTAGGAACAAAGCCCAAGCTATAAAACAATTTGCTCTTCCTGTCCTGACTTACAGTTTTGAAGTGACTGACTGGCCCCAAAAGGTGTTGGATTGGTTGGACAGGAAAGCAAGAAGGATGCCTTATGCTTATCAAATGATTTATAAAATCAGTGTATACTAACCCTACATATTCCTCGTTCTGAAGAAAGTATGGGCCTCCTCAAAATTGATTACAGGTATAGATCTGCAATCTTAAGACTGCATACATATCAGCTGACCTCACAAGACCCAAACATAGTGAAAGTTTTAAAACACAAGGAGAATAATTCTAAGAAGACTTCCCTGCTGAGTTTAGCAGAAGCATACTCTCTCTCTCTCTCCATCAGTACTGAATTCACTGTGCATCATTTATTTGCATATCTATATCCATTACTTGAATGGTTACCATCTGCCTCATAGAAATGTACCCACTTACTTGTAACTCAGGTAATTTGTTGCTATCTGTATATAGTATTTTTCACATCTCTGTATGTCGTTCATGCAATTGAATGCTATCTGTATAAAGATTGTACATGTCTTTATGTAACTGGAGTTTTTTTCCTCAGGCCTCCACTGAAAATGGGTTGTTTCTGAACCAGTTGGACCTTCCAGCTAAACAAATGTCAAATAAATAAATAAATATCACTGTCAAGCAGGAATGGAAATCAAACCAGAAGTGGATACAAATGGGGCATGAACTGAATGTGTCAAAAAGCAAAAAGAAAGACTGTAAGGTGAAGGATTGGATGAGAAGGCAAAACATATGGAAAATAGATAAATGTAATTGCAAGTATAGAAAATTCCTGGAATAACCTCATGTTGATCAATATTGAATGCAGACATGGTTAAGGAGAGATAAATTTAAACCAAAAGACAAAAGGTTAATATTGGCAGCCCATGATAGTGGACTAAATACACATTGGTTTATAAAGTCCATTGAATATGTGGGAGAAACATTCAAATGTGGGTTTTGTAAAACAGAATTGGAAACAGTCATACATCTTGTTGCTGGTCATGATATACTATTGGCAGAAGGACACTAAAAGGCATAATAATGTGACAACACTGTTGCATTGGGGATTGTGCAAACATTATAATATTGAACAAGCTGAAAAAAATTGAAAACATGAGCCACAAAGCAATATAGAAAATGATTAAGTTTATATCACATGGAATTACCCATTACTTTCAGTACAAAAAATAGATGTGAGAAAACCAAATATAGTAGTCCATGAATAGAAGACAAAAGTAGACTTGATCATTGAAATTATTACATCCAGTGGCTACAGTGTCTTATGTACAGAAAGACACAAAGTCATAAAACAACAGGATTTGCAGACAGAAATTAAGGCAATTTGGAAGAAGGATATACAGACAGTTCCAATACTAGTAAGACCAATGAGTCTTATAAAAAATAATTTACAGTCATACTTAGATATGTTACTAATGCATCTGACTCCATATGAATTACAGAAGGAGTTAATACTGGACACATGGAGAAGAGCACTTTTGGCTAACATCAAAGACTGAAACAATACTAATTCCATAAACTTTAATCATACTTTGACTTAGGAATGGGGTACATTCCTGCAATTGTAATAGAAACCCAATAGACTTGGAGCAAATACAAAAAAAAAATGAAACCAGAGGCCATTGTCAACCATTTGGCTGACAGCTTCAGCTCAAATTTCTCTCCCCACTCTACCCCCAACAGTCCAAAGGAAATACCACATACCACATCCTTCCCCAACCGTTATTAGTCCTCAATGTACTTTCCAAGGCCAAAAATACAGCATCAATGGGCCCTGAAAACTTTCCAAGATGTTTAATAAATAGCATGAAACATGACCCAGTAACTACTGGCCCATAACTCTTACCAGCCTCATATGTAAGGCCATGGAAAGAATCACCATGGATATGATAGATGAGGACATAGGTTGCCTGCAAATGCTGGACCCATCACAGTTTGGCCTTGTTAAAGCAAGGTCATGCCTATTATATATTTATTTATTTATTTTCCATTTTTACCGGGTTAGTCCAACTGGACACAAGGTGACCATTTTCAGTGGAGGCCCGCGGAGAAAAGCTCCAGATACATAGTAAAAAATTATAAAAAATATAATAAAAATATTAAAAAATTGTATAAACATAGCTATTTTGTACAAAGAGCATAGAACACATAAAAGGAGTAAAATCAGACTTTTACAAATGATGCAGCATACAGTGGTTAGAATAGTGATAAACAAATGAAACAAGATATTATAGAACAAAAATACAATTGCCTGAACATAAATTCAAAAAGAAGTTTCCATAGACAAACAGGGTCATAAACTAGAAATCATAACTATAAACTTGGCCTAAACACCTGATTCACAATACTATGCATTAAGTGAACCTACACAGTACACCTGTGATCTAGGGATATTGAAAGTCATATATTGGATGGAGGCAAGACTGTGCACACAGCTTACTTCAACCTGGCCAAGGCTTTTGATACAATACTCCACTCAGGCATTATTGACAAACTCACTAATTTAGATATAAACCCTTTTATCACTCACTGGGTAGCCAACTGGCTCACTTATAGCACCCAGTCACCAGCAGAGTACCTCAGGGATCAGTATGGGGCACATACCTCTCAACCTCTTAGCACAAGAAATCGGGACAAAGCCTGACATAATAGGGGTACAAAGGCCCAAAAATAGGGACTCATTTTAAATATTGCTTTTCTAATTTTAGAAAGCTGCTAGAATAACAGGATTTGTGTTAGAGTGCATTTTCTGAAGGATATGAAGTATGAAACTCAAATGCATGTCATTATTTAGAGACTTAAGTCCTTAGATCAGCCCAGTAATTTGTCAAAAAACACACTTTTTCAGAGGAACAGACCAAAAATATGAGGCAAAAATCTGGACATTTTGCAAAAATCTGTAGAGTTGAAAGATATGATGGGGCATGCTCCTTTTTGGCATCTATTTCTCTGAAATGAAAGCAAATAGTGAAGGTTTATGGCTGACTACGTTTGCAGACAATTGCTAGCGGGGGTATCATTGACTACCCTGCATACACTAACATTCTTCAAGAAGGTCTGTTTCTGACTAACAAATGGTGCCAAAGTCATAGTCATAACCTCAGTGTTAAGAAATGAATAACTGTACCCTTTGGGAGGTCAACCATCCCAGCTAATTACCATGTTGATAATATACCCCTAAGAGTTGATCCAGTGGTCAGGGATCCTGGTATGCATGTGAACAGTAGCCTTACCTTCAATCACCACATGGCCACAGTTATGATAAAATTATTTTATGCTGCTCAACTTATAAGTAATGGCATGGCATCTACTCATAGACCAATCATAGAGTACAATGCTCTCTTTGGTATGTATCTGACCAGGTGCATACAGCAACAAGAAGAATACAAGGTGTAACAAACCTGCCTTATGTAAAGCATCTTAAAGCCTTTTCCCTCTTCTCAGACTCCTATAGATTGCTGAAGGGTGATCTATGCCTGGCTTACAAGAGATCTGCAAACCCCACACTTGCAAATCTCCTACATATTTGTAAGTCAAAATGTACCAGAAATACAAGATCTACAGTTTTTTCTGTGACTTAAACAGAACATGCTGGAGATACAGATTTGTGTTCCAGAGACTGCAACTGCCCTTGCAATGGAACAGACTTCCCATTCATGTGTAGCTAAGTTTGTCTATTATCCAGTTTAAGTGCATCTTAGACCAAAGGATGGGGAATAGGAAATTTACAGTGGGACTGGCGCCCCTTTCCTTTATGGACAGATGTAGATTAAAATTTCCTTGACCACAATGTCCTATTTGGATACTGGACATCATTATTCTTTCAAGGACACTTAGCTAGGCTTAAAAAGGCACCCTGGGCAATTAACCCAGTACAAGTCTACAAGTCTATGAACAATTTTCTGTTCATACTGTGGCATCATCTCAGGAGAAGGTACATTTGCTGCTCAGTGCAAGGCAGGTATATCTGTGACACATATTCAGAGTGCTCCATAATGTCTCTTTTAATATAGCCCAGTGAGGTATGTTTCTAGTCATTTACACCCATATGGACTATGACAGAATCATACTGGTTCCTATTGTGCTGTGACTTGAGTGTGTGCATGATATTGTGGATCTTAGCTGTAGATAGGCAACTGACCATTATCTTCTCCTTGTCCAGCCTGATGAGTGGAGAATCTGTGTCATGCAATTGAATCCCCTATGAAAAGATTACTAATGTTTTCTTACCTTATGGGATTTATTCTTTGGGGATGAATGGGTGTAAACATATGTGTGCTGTTAGGTGTTGCTTTTGGGGTGTGCTTTAGTGCTTGCTCTGGGTAGGTGTTAAAGTTTGATGGTTTAGCAGATCTTTGAGGTTTAGAGAGGTTTCTTTTAAGGAGCTCAGCACAAGAAGGCCTATGTGTATGGTGAGTATGTGTGATGGCTGTAATGTGTGTATTCTTGACAACTTTGTTTATGTAGATCAGAGTGTGTGTTGTACCTTTAAGAGCCATTCCAGTCTATGAGCATGTGTATATAAGTACTGTGCACATGCAAGCAGGAGTGCCATTTTGAGTGAGCAGCTGGAGTGAAAGCATGTATATGTGTAGCAGTCAGCCAGTTAGTTAGTTTGTTTTGGTTTTATGTACCAGTCATCCATCCTGATGTGTTTGTGTGTAATACATGAACTCAAAAGAACACCCGAGCCTCATCATCTTATTTGAATACACAAGATGTGTGACATGGTGTCAGAAGTGGGATCCAAAGTCAAAACCATGAGGTGCACAATCAGTAATGGAGGAATATATAAGAGTGAATCATCTGAAGTTCAAACGACTAGCAAACAGTTGAGAAAGATACTTCCAGGTACTAAAATACATTTAAATGATTTTTATGAAATAAATATAAAATGAAGCATTCAAAACTTTCAAAAATTGCTAATTAAACGAAATGTTCAAAACTGTGACATATTGATAAAAGTACTTGCGATGCTTACGAAAATAACTTCTGCATCACATAAAATGTATAAAAAAGGGAAGATGACCGTATTTTTTCACTATGTGCTCCTTTTTCATATTAACTAAAGCTATTCAAAGTATCTTAAGTGTGCAACATGTTGGCAAGTGTATGCAATATCACAGTACAGTTATTTCACAGAATACAGATATTTTGAAGAGATTGTTGTGTATTTGAATATTTTTCAAGCACCTTGTATATGTTTGACCATGTTTGTTGGCATAGCAGAAGGATTTCACAAACCTGGTCCACTTGTGTTTGATAATAATGTTGCAGAAAATTGGAGAGTGTTTAAGCAAGAGCACAATATTTTCATACATGCTGCTTTTTCTGACAAAGACACATGCACAAACGCATTTATTATACTTAATCTAGTTGGTTCAGAAGCCATTGAAAGGGAGCGTTCATTTGTGTATGCACATGCTGTGTTTGCAGGGGAGGGGGAAGACTGCCATGTTGTGGTACCGGCTAAAAGGCAGGAAGCCCCTGAGTACTTAAAATGTAAGTTTAGAGAAATGTGCAATCCCCAAACAAATATTACAATGGAAAGGCACATATTTTACACAAGAGATCAACAGCCTGGTGAAACTTTTGCAGCATATATAACTGACTTGAGAAATAAGGCGAAAAAGAACAGATCTGGTGAACTGAGAGATGAGTTGATAAAAGACAGGTTTGTGTGTGTGTGTGTGTGTGTGTGTGTGTGTGTGTGTGTGTGTGTGTGTGTGTGTGTGTGTGATATTAAAGATGATGCAGTGAGAAAGATTTTGCTTCAAGACAATGATGTAACTTTTAACAAGGCCATAGAGATTTGGAAGTTATATGAGCTCACAGAAAAGCACACAAATATGCTTACAAATGAGAAAAGCATGCTTGAAGTACCTTTCAGTGCTAATGTTGATAGTATGCAGCACAAAGTTAAAAGATACACGCCTAAGGGTGTGGTTGCTTCAGCAAAACATAGAGCACCTACAGTAAAACCCAGGGCACACTCAGTAAAGCAGAGGGGTGACTCAGCAAAACCTGTGACAAGCCTCATGGTCAACTGTCATAATTGTGGAGGTAGCCATGTGCCTAAGAGAGAGAGAAATGCTTATCTTCTGGTCAGCAGTGCCACACATGTAAAAAGTGGAATAATTTAAAAAGGCTGTATAAATCTAAAGAAGCACAATGTTTTGTTAAAAAAGAGCATTCAAATAGGCAAGCTGATAAATTAGAAAGCTGCAACCCTACTTTTTATGTTGATGGTGTGTCTGTGCTTGGTGAAACAGTCAGTGCAGTAGATTTGTGGGCAAAGAATGACGTATTTTGTACTGTTCTGATTAATGGGAGACATGTAGAGCTCAAAGTTGATACTGGTTCAAAGTGCAATGTTATGTCAGCAGATGTGTTTACTAGACTAAAAGCTGGTGAGAAACCTGACCTGGCAAAGTGTGCAAAGCTTGCTGCTTATTGTGGTGAAGAAATTCAAACTGAAGGTTCAGTAGTGCTTTCAGTTTATTCTGCTGGGAACAGCAATGACTTACAAATTAACATAGTCAAGCAATGTACAGTCATTATTAGGCCTCAAGGACAGTTTGAACAGTGGGATGCTTTCATTTAATAAAGGAATCCACCATATAAGCAAGTGTCACAATGAGAATTTTGCACAAACGATTTTTTCTGACTATGCTGTTATTTTTGAAGATAAGTTAGACAAACTCCCAGTTCTATACTCCATTAAGTTAGACCATTAGCTAAGTCCAGTTATTAAACCAGCATGGAAAGTTCCTGTAGCTTTGGAAGGTAGAGTCAAAGCTGAGCTAGACAGAATGATGTGTCTAGAAGTAATTTGTCATGTAGAAGAACCAACTGAATGGGTATCCTCCATGGTCATAGCTCATAAGAAAAGCTTAAATTATATTAGAATATCTATTGATCCAAGAGATTTAAACAAAGCACTAAAACAACCTCATCATCCAATGCATTCATTTGAAGAATGTGCTGCCTTATGCCAAATGCCACTGTTTTTTTCTGTCTTAGATGCAAAAAGTTCATTTTGGCAAATTTTGCTTGATTGAAAATCTTCATTGCTAACCACTTTTTTGTACACCATTTGGAAAATACAGATTTTTGAGAATGCCATTTGGAATAAATTCTGCCAGTGAAGTCTTTCAATGTGAAAAATATAAGATTTTTTTTTGGCTATCTATGCACTATAATAGTAGACGATATTCTTGTAGGAGGCAATGGTGAAGTCGAACATCATAGAAACCTCCGGAAAGATCCAGAACATGCTTGTGATGTAAATCTTAAGCTGACTCCTCTGAAATGTAAATTCAGGCTGGAAAAACTTACTTATGTGGGTCATTTGTTTACCATTTCAGGCTTATGACCAGATCCTTCCAATCAAACTGCAATTCCTGAGATGCCAGCTCCAGACAATGTCACAGCCTCACAGCGTTTTCTTGGCATCGTTTACTATTTGGATAAGTTCATTCCAGATTGAAGTGAACTTTCAGCACCATTGAGGTAGCTGACATGCAAAGATGTAACCTGGTCCTGGTTAGCACAACACCAAAGAGCATTCAATGTCCTGAAACAGAAAAGTGCCAGTCTACCCACTTTAAGATATTATGATGGTCACAAACCAGTAACTCTTTCTTGTGATGCTTCAACGTTTGGTCTTGGTGCAGTCATTCTTCAAGAGGGTAGATCAGTAGTCTATATAGTCAGAAATCTAACCTAAACCAAGATGCAATATGCACAAATTGAATAAGAGCTTTAGGCAATTGTGTTTGCATGTTCAAAGTTTCAGGATTATAATTATGGGCGACCTATTCAAATCGAAATTGACCACCAACATTTGGTCACTATTTTAAAAAAGCCAGTACACACATCTCCTGCAAGATTGCAATACATGATGTTAACATTGCAAAATTACAATTTCCACTTGGTTTACATGAATGGCAAACTTTATGTTGCTGATACTTTATCCACATCACCCAGAAAAAACACTGAACACCATGAAAATGAGAAATCTGATTTTGAAGTCATGGAAGTAAGAATTATTTTCTTCCACACATCTTGATGGCTTCGAACTCACACAGTTTCAGATCCAGTTCTGCAGAAGCTCAACCACTTTATCAGTCAAGGATGGCCATCAAATCAGTCTTGTTTACCAGTAGGTGTGCAGTAGTATTTTCCTTACAGAAATGAGATTTTGTTGGAAGATGATATCATCATGAAAAGTCCAAAAGTGATTGCTTCAAAATCCTTGCAACAAGAGTATATTTAAATTGTGCATTGTGGCCACCCAGGAATTTATTTTACTAAAAGAAGGGTGAGAAGACTAGAATTTTGGCTTTCTATGTCTAACGATATTGAAAAGGAACTTTCAGCTTGTTCTGTCTTTAATAGTATTAAACTGCATCAACAAAAAGAACCACTTCAGCTAATCCAGATTCCTGAATTTCCTTTGTCGACAGTAGCTACAGATATTATTGAATAGAATCTTTAACATTACTTGGTGTTAGTAGACTCTTATTCAAATTGGTTAGAGATTGACCTACTCCCTCACCTAACTTCTAGTATTGTCATTACGAAGTTAAAGAGGCATTTTTCTGTCCATGGTAGTCTGCACAAAGTCATTTCTAACAATGGTGCACAGTTTTCAAGTCAGCAATTCAAAAGCTTTTCTGAAATGTGGAACTTTGTTCATGTTACTAGTAATCCTGAATATCCATAATTTAATGGCTTGGCTGAATGTGCAGTTCAAAGTGCAAAACAGCTGTTGGAGAAATCCAAATGAGACAATACTGATGCTTTTCTTAATCTTCTTAATCTCAGAAACATTGCTCATGACAATTTACTTGGTTCACCTGCTCACAGACTTATGTCGAGACAACCCAAACCACACTACCAGTCAGTAAGAATTTGTTGATTCCAAGTGCTGAAAACAAGAAAGCAGTAAAAGCTGAACTCCAAAAGAAGCATTTGTCCCAAATGTCCTGGTATTACAAAACCAGCAAGCCTTTGAATCCATTAAAAGAAGGAGAGATAGTGAGGATGCAGGCAGCAAAAGGATTTGACTGAATAGGACTTGTGAAATATTTTTGTGAGGAACCAAGATCGTACATCATTGAGTCATAAGGTATGGAATTCAGGTGGAATCAGAAACATTTACTACCAGTGTCAGAACCAGTGTTACAGCATCTTGTCTGTAATCGAGACTAATTCTCAGAGTGATTTGTCCAATATTCTTGTTTCAGAGTATATTTCATTGTCTACGCCTGTTCCTGAAGTATTCCTGAAAATCCTGAAGCAAAACATTCCCTAGTGACTGTCCCTGTTGCTAAAGCCAGTTCTGATTATTACATTATGAGGTCAGGTTGAATCTCAAGACCTAGTCCTAGATACATGGCAACCTGGACATGATTGTTATTGTTTTTATATGTCCGTATAAGTTCATGCTCATCCAATTGTCATTTTCATTTGCATGACAGAATAGTCAAAGAGGGAGTATGTAGATTAGAGCTGAGTTGTACCTTTAAGAGCTATTCCAGTCTATGGGCACATGTATATAAGTACTGAGCATGTGCAAGCAAGAGTGCCATTTTGAATGAGCAACCAGAGTGAAATCATGAATGCGTGTAAAAGCCAGTTAGTTAGTTCGTTTAGGTTTTATGTTCCAGTCATCCATCCTGATGTGTTTGTGTGTAATAACTTAAACAAACACGCAAGCCTCATTGTCTGATTTGAATACACAAGACAAGCGACAGTTCATAAGCAAGATTTTTGCCTCCAAGGAAGTTATGTATGTCTATCTCTTGCATACTGTACTAGTTTCTTTTAGGATTAAAATGTAGTCTGATTACGTGAGACAATTGCCACATTGTCTCAGGATGCCCATAACTACCAAGATGGTCATAGAGACATTTGTAAATTGCAAATCCATGTTGTCAGGACCTGTTTTAGAGTTAGGCTTTTATGGTTTAGGGTCCTGGTTTTACAGGCATCACCTTAGTGGCATCTAGGATGCAGTCCAGATGTTAGATAGTGTTATGATCATGGCACTGTTTCATCCTCTAATTAGCTGCCAAAGCTTAACTCGATGCAAAGCCTTTCTGTGTTACAGGTTAAAGTCCTAATTGCTAACTTCTCAACTCAGAGAGACCAGGTAAATACCTCTGTCACAAGATGGATGACACTGGAATCTGTTACCTTTAAAGCACAGCAAAAGTAGCTCTAAAGTGAAGATTAACATCCAACTAAGTCCCTAAAAAGCCCTCTGGCTGATGAAACAATCACACGTTAAGCCTCCTTGTGTATTTATCAATTCAAACTGACCAGGTGACATTACTACTGCAACTAGAATAGCAGTCAGGTTAGGCAAAAGTGAAAAGTAGAAATATTGAAGGGACAGTGTAGTGTTTTTTTTTTTCTTTAAAGCAGTTTTGAATGGGGTAAATGCAAAAAAAAATTAGTATGCCAACTGTAAACTCAAACATGGGACATTTTTCAAGAAATGTGCTAATCCTCTGAAGAGACAAAGAAGGGTATTTTAAAACATATAAAAAAATTAGGATAATATTACTGGGGCCAATGTGAAACAACTCTAGTCAACTGCAATAAGCTAATCACCCTTAACATCCACATCCCAACCCCACCCCCTCAGTAAGGAAACCTCCATAAAAAAAACTTCTCCAAAGCCAACTTCATGCTACTCAAGTCCGAAGTGACAAACTTCAAGACACCCATGCAGACGGGAACTGAAAGTTCAACTGCTGAATCCTATACTAAGGCACTGTACGAGCATAGCCACTCATGCATAAATTGTGCCATCCCAAACAGAACCAAGATACTCTCATCCAAAAAAAGGAAGTCAATTTGGTGGTCCCCTGCCATAAACAAACTTTACAACAAAAGGAAGAAACTGTTGCAAAAAAGAGGAAAATCCCAGGATGCAAAAAACTCCCTTACCAGCCTCAGTAAGTAACTGAGATCCCTCATAAAATCCTCCAAAGCTAGTTACGAAAATAAAATTGCCAAAGATTCTAAAGACAACCACAAGGCATTCTATAAATATGTCAAAAATCTAAATGGCAATGCTCAGATCTGCTCTGAGCTAAAACAGAATGGCATTAAATCTACTGATCCCAAGGATATTGCCAATATCCTGGCAGATCGATTCAGTGCCAACTTCACCCCCCCCTCTCACCCCCTAAATGGCCCATCCCAATACCGGAAGATTGCCAAATTCCAGTAATAACGGCCACACAGGTAAAAAACGCACTCTCCAAAGCTAAGAATACAGCATCCATGGGACCAGATGACATCCCGGGCTGTGTACTACATGAACTACAATATGAACTGGCACCTCACCTAAGTGTCATGTTTAATCATAGCCTCACCTCAGGTTTCGTGCCCACTGAGTGGTGCAAAGCTACAGTTATCCCACTCCACAAGGGGGGATCCACCTTGGATCCCGGAAACTACCATCCCATCAGTCTGACAAGCCTTATCTGCAAGGCCATGGAGCGTATTATCATGGAACTTATAAACAAAGACATTGGCAACCTTCAAACACTGAACCCCACCCTGTTTGGGATCGTGAAGGGACGATCTTGTCTCCTGAACCTGATTGACTTCTTCAAATCAGTCTCCAGAGCCATGGACAAGGGTAAGGTGGTCCACACAGCCTATCTAGACCTTGCCAAGGCCTTTGACACCATCCCCCACTCTGCAATTATAGATAAACTTACTAAGCTGGCCATTAATCCCTACGTCACCCAGTGGGTTGATAACTGGCTTACTGATAGCAACCCCTCTGTAAAAGTAGCCGACTTCAAATCCAGCTCCAGTTAAGTGACAAGTGGAGTACCTCAGGGTTCAGTCCTGGGACCACTCTTGTTTGGCATCTACTTATCTGAAGTACAGGCCAACACTAAGGGACTCTGGCTAACAAAGTTCGCAGATGACTGCAAACTGAGAGCTATTATTGAATCCCCAAATGATGTGGATACTCTACAAAAGGGCCTTACAGAAACAGATGCTTGGTGCCAGAGCCATGGGCTCAAGCTCAATGCCAAGAAATGTATAGTTATCCCCTTTGGGAAAAACATGTACCCATGAATTACCATATAGGTGGCAGTACACTAAACACCGTAAGTGTGATAAGAGACTTAGGGACACAGGTGGACAGTGGTCTCACCTTTGATAACCAAATCGCCTCAACAGTCAAGAAATCCTTCTATGTGGCACATCTCATCACTAAGGCTTTTCATCCAGAAAAAAGGAGGTCATTGTCCCACTGTACTCATCCCTCATTATACCCATTATAGAATACAATACCCCATTTGGTATGTACCTCTCAAGACATCTGCAACAACTGGAAAGGCCGCAGAAATACCTCAATAAAAGAATCACAGGCCTAAAGCAGATGCCCTATGCTGACCGCCTTTAAAAACTCCAGCTATATTATGTAGCATATCGTCTACTCAGAGGCTATCTCTGCTTAACATACAAGGCCATGTCAAACCCAGAGCTGTTGGACATGCAACACTTAAAGAAATCCCAATCCCTCAGAGCCACACACTCCAGGGATCTAAACCTTGTCATCACAATAAAAAAAACATGCTGGAGGGATAGGTTTCTGACCCAGAGACTCCCCAGACTCTGGAACAGATTGCCCATACATGTCAAGCAGAGTGCCTCTTTGGCCCTCTTCAAAAGGAAGCTTGACGATTGGATGGGAGAAAGGAAATTCACCCCGGGGATCACGTCAGTCACCCCGCTAGAGAGGGATTCAGGGAAGTAAATAGTGTGGGAAGAAATAGCCAGGGAATTGTTATGGGTAGGCTTGTATAGGCCCTAGGGCTGATAGCCTAGTACCAACCTATGAACCTATGAACCTATGAACAATAATAAATTATTTAATCATTTTCTTATTAGAATTTCAGAGTGCTTGAAACTATCCCCACTCATGCTGTGCTGCCTTCACATTTTCATGCTGCAGCCTAAACAGTGCGAGTTTAGAATGTGGGTTCCGGAGTATCTACCAATGAGTGCTTCACCTGTGTGGTCTAACTGGAGCATTTATGGTTCAGTACTAAACAATGTACACCACCAACACTGATTATTGATTTATTGAAAACACACTATGGTAGGCATTCATTACAGCAAGCAGTGCAACCTATATAGTAAGGTGATCGCTATCAGATGGAGACATATGACACAGGATTGACTGCAGGAAAAGTAATCATTAAGAAGGACAGGTGGGCAAGGCTTGGCTGATACAGAAAAGCTAAAACTTGATAAAGAAAATTTTTTGAGGGTAGTAAATTAATATTATGCTGAAACTGGTTGTGTCATTTAAGCAAATAATGCATTTCCCTTGTAATAAACAAAACAAAACAAACAAACAAAAAAAAAACCCATAATATTACACAGTAGTAAAGGGAGATGGATGAGATAGCCATGGAGAGAACAGGTAAAATACAGAATATCAGCACAACTGAAAAAAGTGAACAGTGTAAAGAATAGAGGTATGGTCAGAAGTATGTAAAAAGGGGAAGGAAAGGACTGTGAGATATTTATTGTGGAGGGCAGATGAAAAACTATAGTAGGATAAGTCAGGGACAGAATACGCTATCACATATATATGTATATGGAATTCTTTAAATTGACTGAATACCATTTATGCTGATGTGTATAATGTCAAAACAAACCGATTGACACTAAGCATATTGACAACCTACTACACACTTGCCTAGAATTCAATCTTGGAGCATACAAAACTTAAAAAAAATATGAAGAAAAAATACATTTTTTGCAGGAGGCAAACCATCTGCCCCCCCCCCCCCCCATCCCCTGCTGCTAATTATATATTCTAAATCTAAGATCGCTCCTTCCTGGAGAAAAAGGTATATCCCCTTATCTGGGGACTGTCGATCTCAAACCGCTATTGACAATCTGTTTAGTAGACCAAATTGTTTTCATTAAACAGATGTTGACCAAGGTACAATTCAACAAAGATACTGGGACCCAGATAGATAGATAGATAGATAGATAGATAGATAGATAGATAGATAGATAGATAGATAGATAGATAGATAGATATCTGACAGACAGGCACCAGCAGCAAATGGAATTAAGAGGAAAACAGGGAAGAGACCAGGGGCAAATAAGAGGAGAGCAAAGAAGAAACCACACGTAAAACAACATAGACATGATTTGGGATTACCTGATGGAAATCATCAAAAAAACTGGCTTGTTTATAAGGTAGCCTTTGAGTTTGAAACAAACAGTTGAAGACAGAGGGTCCATGGAACAAATGGGACTGTACAAAACAACAGAGGTGCTTCTAGCACTGAGAGAATCTGCCAAAAATGTGATGTGATGAACCAGACGAGGCACAGAATGCAAGGGGTCATCGAGGAATTATGCCAGGTGGCTTGGTGAGTTAGCCAAGGGGCAGACTAAGACCCAAGGTCTCCATGCTGGCATCATTTATTAATTTAATTTAGATATTTCAGGGAGGCTCCAGGAGCCATTTTTAGCAATGATCTGAGTTACAGACAAAACCACCAAAGGTATTCAAAAACATAATGGAAAATTGCATAACCCTTCTACATTGAGAGGTCTAGCTTATGTTATGTTATTTGCAAGGAAATTTACATTTGTTTTCGTTTTATGCAGAATTACATTGTCATATTTTACTTTTACAATAGCTAAACATTATACCTGTGCAGATATTGACATATCAACAGCACTACCAAAAAATAAGGCAAGGGAGTTCACACATGGAGTCATTCTGAAATACGTTTAAAGTTAATAGGAAGCAAAAGAAATTGGGCAGACTGGAACATTGTATGTAATGCATATCTACATATGTCTGTCACTACTGGCATATAAGGTATTACTAGTAATGATGGGTAATTTTTTTTTTTTTTTTTTTGGAAAACCAGACTGATTCTGACCAAAGAATACCCCCTTCATGTACCCAACAGTCGCATTCATTCATCAATCAAGATGAGAGTCTCCTGGCTTATTTGCTTCCCAGCTGAGAAGAAAGCCAGTAGTGTGTCAGTTTGCCAGTCCTACGGGCTGTCATATCCCGACACTCTTGGCAGCTTGTGTGCTCCACAACTGTTGCCTGCTGGAGGTGGATGCAAGATACCATGCAAGTGCAACCTAATGGCTAAGTGGAGCATCATTATCCAGTATGGACATACCAGTCGCCTTATAGTGGGTGATGCATCTGCACACCTATAGGCTTTACAAATGCATGAAGTCAAACTGCCTCCCAATCCCTTATAGAGATGCCAGAAAGAGACTTTCTTGAACTCAGACAGAGCTTCTTGACACCTTGTTTCTGCACGGAGTTTACTCCAGATAGATGGGCTAGCTCTGAGGAAGACTTTTTCACCAATGACAGTTTAAAATGGGTGTGGGGGGGGGTTACTATGTATAATCAAGTTCTCTTGCATTCTTCTTAAGGACTACGACTGTTCCCTAAATGGAAATTTTATTTTTATGGGGGACATAGCTTTCCTTTAGAATTTTATTATATACAAGTCGCTAACTAGATATGTTCCATCTTCATTTGAAGGGAGTCAATGTGGAGCTCTTGGGAGGTTGTGTTGATGTCCATAAGAGTCAGCAGGTAGTGCAAATCTAGCAATTTATTTTTCTGTGACATACAATTTTGGGGTGTTGTATATATGGTGGAAAGAGACAAGAGGAAGTCCATATAATAGTTTTACTAGAAGGCTATTGTTGGTTTTCTGTGTTATAGGAGTAAGAGATGTAAGATTGTATATCAGAGTTTGAGTTGAGAGAGGAATTTATAGATGATTTTGTCTGTTATATTTAGTGAAGGAAAGAGAGTGATTTAGGGTAAAACTTAAATACTTGTAATCAGTTTCATATGGAGTGACATTCTTATGATTATCGGTGTTAGATATGATAGGCAGGTTGGGAACTTTATGAGGAGAGGAGAAAAGCATAATATTGTTTTTTTGTTTTTGATCAATTGCTTATTCCAGAGTTCAGAAAATAATTTTTGAAGTTGGGATTGAAGAGTGGTGGCAAATTTGTTTGCAAGTTCAATATTATATACTCAGCATTTAGAGTAAGATCAATAAATCTTTTGTACATTCATTATTAAATAATGAAAAAAGTAATGGGCCTAACATTGAGCCTTGGGTGACACCAGTACTAAGCAAACTACTGAAATATCCCTATTTTGGAGGAATTTTTCTATTTTCAGACCTGATTTACCCCTGCACAAGATGTCCCTATTTTTACAGATATGTCTTATTTTCAATCTTGATTTACTCCTTCTCACAATTTTCTGAAACCTTATCAATGTATATTATTTTTGAAGATGTATATTACACAGAAAATTACACCACATGACCAACATACTAGTGGCAACAATAATTTAAAGAAAGAGGATGGACATCTTACATCTCCCTTTTTCTGAACAAAAATAAATGACCTTATGCAGTAGAATTTTGCGATATAGTTAATAAAAATCTATAGATTGTACACCGTCTGTGGGATTCAGAAAACTCTCTGTAGTTTTCATGCAAAGCCTACATGGAGTTTACTTGTGTGTGTGATGATGCGTGGCAAGCCGTGCACAGCTTTTAACTATAAACAAGCACGGTTTCATGGCCAGTAACAGTGTTGCCGACCAGAAAACCATGTAAAGCAACATGGATAGCAATACTGTTTGCCTCAAAGCACACTAGGTTAGTGGGATTGCGCGGAATGCCACAGTGATTACCAGGGCTTAACATATAATTATGTATATGGTACAAACACACTACAGAAAAGTGTATACAGTGCAAAGTATTGTGAAATACCATTCCAGGCATTCTGTACAGATGTTGTGTAAATTATTTGTAAGTGTACATGGACTGCCATATAAAATAAACACTCAGGGAAGTGTGTGTATTGAATACAGACACAGATGAATTTTAGGAATGAATAAATGGAAAGAGGACAGGTGAAACACCCTAATGTACAGCAGTTGAGGGCATGTCAATGGACGGGAGTTGTAGCAGGAACATCAATCACATATCAGTGTGGTACAGTACAGATTGCACAGTGGAAATATGTATTATGTGACTGTCACACAAGGTGACATAAAAATGGATAGGATGTCTTTGCTAGATACGTATCCTTACATGAAAAATGCAGAGGACATATATCAGGGACACTATATACAATTGGGGTAGGGTGCTTATTTTAGAGCTGTGCAAACTGATTTCCATGAATATGAATATAATCTCAGTAGAGGTCTCCAATATGTGGGACACAGGTAAAGGCTCATGGACAACAGTAAAAGAAGCACACACAATCATGGCCAATATCTGAATAATACGATCAGTAATCCCATGTCTCTGACATAAATGTGATTCTGATTGATCAGAGATGGTTCTGCAAGAACACATTTGTACAAGTATTATGACATGTCAGCAGTCTATGAGGGTAGTTACACACACACACACACACACACACACACACACACACACACACATGCACTGTCCTGACACTGTAACATCTGCTGGAGGTGTTAGGAGGGACACTGCCACACCTGTATGCAACATTATGATTGATATAGGTTATTTGACTGGAGTGCATGACAGATATCTATCTATCTATCTATCTATCTATCTATCTATCTATCTATCTATCTATCTATCTATCTATCTATCTATCTATCTTTCTACCTATCTGTCTATATCTCTGTGTGTGTGTGTGTGTGTGTGTGTGTGTGTGTGTGTGTGTGTGTGTGTGTGTGTGTGTGTGTGTGTGTGTGTGTGTACTGCCTATCTTGACCTGACCTAGGTTCAGGATACAATCCCCCATGCAGGTATCATTGAGAAACTCAACCAGCTAGGGATAAACCCTTACGACACTAGAAGGGTAACCAACAGGCTCACTAACAGAACACACACTGTGAAAGCTGGTGAATCAACCTGTACCAGTAGAGCTGTCACCAGTGGCATACCCAAGGGAGTTGTGTTTGGCCCTTTACTGTTTGGAATATAATTCTCAATAGTTCAGGCTAAAGTATAGAGCCTTGGCTTCCCATATTTGCTGCTTCTTGCATATTGGGTGCAATCATTCAGTCCACCAATGATGATAACATGCTACAGGGGAGGCTAACACAGACAAATGATTGGTGACAAAGCCACATGCCCTACAAATAAATGTAAAAATGTGTCTTTATTTTGTCCTTCAACAAAGTGGAATTCCCTGTTAATTATAGCATTGACAACACTCCTGCTATGCTGAAACCCAGTGATGCAAGAACTGGGAACACACATAGATAGCAATCTGAACTTAGAGCATCAAGTGTCCAGTGTGGTATTGAAAGCCCATGTTGTGCACATCCTAAGTCATGCCATTGTACTCAAATCTGAGGATTGTATAACAGCACTGTACTTGAACCTCAGCAGAACAGTAATTTAGTATAATGTTCCCTTTTGCATGTACCTCACCAGACACATGCAGCAGATAGAGAGACCATAGGGGTTTCCCACCAAGAAAACAGAGGGGCTACATACCATTCTATGATATATGTGGATAGACTGAAAGCCATGCCACTGTAATCTGTAGCTTATTGGATCAGTCGACTGCTGTGTGACCTTCAGGCCAGTCCCTGACCCTGCCCTGGTGGGAAAAGTGCACATCAACAAATCAGATACAGGTGATAACATCATTAATGTCTAGTGAAGAGAATATGGTAATAGCAGTATCCCACATGCTGGTGTAAAAAGCTGTCTCTAAAGTCAACTACCTATACAAATACCCCTCCCCCTCAGTTGACTACATTGAGAACAGCACCCCTACCTAAGTACACAGACTACACAACTCTGTATTTAAGGCAAGTGCCAAAGCTTCAATCTGACTTGTAGTGTCTCAGACAATACTTTATAGCTGATGACGTCAGCAGTGTCTGGTGAGAAGACTACGTCCCACATGCTGGTGTAAAATGCTCTCTCTAATGTCAAGCAACTGCACAAACACACACACACCAGTTGACTGGGGTGTGTTCTTCATGGGTTAAAATAAGTATCAGCATCACCATTGGGCACACTTTTCAATCTCAGCCTAAGTATTGGTTTAATCCCAGTGGAATGGAGAAGAGCTACCATCATCCCTTTGCACAAAGGGGCTGCATCCACAGATCCTGGGAACTACAGCCCTATTAGCCTGACCAGTCTTATCTGCAAGGCCTTGGAAAGAATCATCATGGACCTTATTAACAAAGATACAGGTAATCTCCAAATACTTGACCCCACCCAGTTTGGCTTTGTCTAGGGGAGATCATGCCTGTTAAACTTGGTGGACTTCTTTGAGACAGTCACCAAAGCCCTAGATGAAGGCAAATCTGTACATATAGCCTACCTAGACTTAACCAAGGCCATTGACACAATCCCTCACTCAGGCATCATTGATAAACTCACCCAGTTGGGTATCAACCCATATATTGTCAGGTGGAGTGCAAACTTGCTCACTGATAGAACTCATATGTTCAAAATAGAATATTCCACCACCTCCATCAGACCTGTAACCAGTGGTGTTCCACATGGATTGGTTCTGGGCCCCTACTGTTTGGAATCTACTTCTCTGAAGTGCAGCCTAAAACTAAAGGACTGTGGATGACAATGTTTGCTGATAACTGCAAACTGCAAGCAATCATTGAAACTCCTAGCAATGTCAACATCCTTCAAGAAGGTCTTACACAGACTAATGACTGGTGCCAAAGTCATGGTCTTAAACTTAATGCAAAAAATACATTATCATCCCATTTGCCAAGGGTGATGTTCCTTCAAACTACCACATCAATGGCAACACCTTAACTCATTCCCTCCAGTACAGATCTTTTGAATGTGTACCATTAACTCCCATTGGGTGTGGCTAGAGCCTTTAAAAAGGAAATTATCACCTTACAGTTCTAACAAATACTCATTGACAGAGGTCCAATATCAATACAATTGTATTTGCCATCATGTATGTTTCAGGATAAAATATTCTGATACCTTGTATGTAGCATGGTTTTGGAATTATTAATGCAAATATGAACAAGCAATATTTGACATCAAGAGGCGCGGTAGGAGGTAACTGGAAAAAGACCTGGAGGTGCACTCGGCTGTAATGAGTTACGCACACAAGTCAGTCATGAGAGATCTAGGCACAGAGGTCAACAGAAACCTTAACTTTGATCACAATGTCCCCACAGTGGTAAGAAGGGCATTTTGTATTGTTCATCTCGTAAGTAAGGGGATTGCCTCAAGAAAAAAAGAGGTTATAAGCCCCCTGTACTCTTCTGTCACAAGGTCAATAATAGATGACAATGCACCCTTTGGTACATTCTTTCCAAACATCTGCAGCAATTGGAGTAACTTCAAAGGTTCTTTACAAAGAAAATTCAGGGTCTTCAATATCTGTCTTATGTGAACAGATTGAAATCATTGTTACTTTACTCTGTGTTGTACAGACTGCTCATAGGCGACCCATGCCTTTCATATAGAACAATCTCTGAACCAGCTTTAATGGAAATGTTGCACATACGCAAGTCAAATGGCACATGGGTCACTCACTCAAAGGACCTTAACCTGGTATGCAACATCAACAAAACTTGCTGGAGAGATAGATTTGTCTCACAGAGGTTGCCCCACCTTTGGACAAGCTTCCTATTCACGTTAAACAAAGCCTCTCATTGGCCATACATAAGCATAATTTGGAAGACTGGATGGGTAACCAGAAATTCACCCAAGGGCTCCACCTGTGTCCATCTTGGACAGGGGCAATAGGTGCTGGTTTTATTGTCGGCTTGAACCAGACATCCTTGTGAACACTGGTTGAACTTTCCGAGGCATGTAAGGGCCCTGAGGCCATTAGCCTAGTAATCTCCTATGGTGCTATGATCCTATAATCCTATGACTGCAGTGAGAACAGAACCCTTATGTATCTAGGTACACATACTACAGAATTCTGCATTTAAGGCAAGTGCCACAGCTAAAGTCTTACTTGGAATGTCTCACACAGCATTTTATAGCTGACATCATTAGTGTCTTGTGAGAAGAATATGGTGATAGCACTTTTCCACATACTGGTGTAAAAGCCTCTCTCTAATGTCAAGCAACTGTACAAACACCCCCCTCCCAGTTGACTGCAGTGAGAACAGAACCCTACCTAAGTACACAGATTCCAGAACTCTGTATTTAAGGCAAGCACCACAGCTTAATTCTGACTTGAAGTGTCTCAGATAATGCTTTATAGCTGATGACATCAGCAGTGTCTGGTGAGGAGAATATGGTAATAGCAGTGTCCCACATGCTGGTGTAATAGGCTCTTTCTAATGTCAAGTAACTGCACAAACACACACATGCACACACACACACACACACACACACACACACACACACACACACACACACACACACACACACACACACACACACACACACTAGTTGTGCCAGATGTGCTCTACATGGGTTAAAACAGGAATTAGCATCACCATTGGGAATGCTTTTCAATCACAGCTTAAGTAATGGTTTCATCCCAATGGAATGGAAAGCAGCTACTGCACCCCATTGCACAAAGGAGCTGCATACACGGATCCTGGAAACTACAAACCCATTAGCCTGACCAGCCTTATCTGCAAGGCCATGGAATGAATCATCATGGACCTTATTAACAAAGATATAGGTAATCTCCAAACACTTGACCCCACCCAGTTTGGCTCTGTCAAGAGCAGATCATGCCTGTTAAACTTGGTGGACATTTAAGAGACCGTCACCAAAGCCCTAGATGAGTGCAAATCTGTGCATATAGACAGAGGCTCAAAAGCTGTTGAAGGCTGGGGAGCGGAGGGTGAGAGGGGCACTTAGTGATCTAAAAAAGGGCCATTTTTAAAACTAGGTACTACCACAACATAGGTGCACTTGGAGGACATTTTAAGCTTAGCCAGTTTTCCTTTTGGTCTTACCAACCCTGTGATGCCCCCTGCACTGGCCCAGTAATCAAGGAGCCTCAATCCTCACCAGTGGCAACAATGGGTAACATACATTCTGGGAGGATGACAAGTGCACACACAGTAAAGTGCAAGAGCACACAGAGATCACAGTCAGTCTGGGGCTTGTTTCTCCCTCTTTCTCCAGATCCCCAATAAGACTCCCCACTGGCACAGCTATATAGTTGTGATCTCCGCGGAGTGGCCACGCTAAGACCTTCCCTTTCACTCATGTAAGTATCTTTATACACCATTATAAAACAAAATGAAAACACTTTCATAAAATTAGTCATGGATAGTCAAATGCTATACAAGATGAGCAGATACAATGACCTCTGCCACTGACAGCTACCAACTAATGTCCACATCCACATCCCAAGTGCTTTCATTGCAGTGTATAACAATATTACTGTAAATCACACATGACCCTCTTGACACTGTACTGTTTAACAAATCTACTACATTGTTAAATAAATGGTAGCAGTGTACAACAAGGAAAATCTTTCAACCAGCTACATATTATAGGCTGATATTTCTGATATCTGAGTTATGTGAAACAGTGAGTCTGACCTCTGGTGTGATTCACAGACATTTATGAGTGATATATTTTCTCACTACTAATGGTGTGGAAAGCTACACATGTATTAACATTACAGTGATGTGGAACTGGACAAACATAACTGCTTAAAAATGTCTTTTGGCATTTTAAAGTGAACTGGAGTGTGTTGTACTAATTTCACCTGGTAGGTATTGTGCAATATTATACATTTTTAGACTTAATCTGGCCTTATGCTGTCCTGTGCTGCAATGACACCTGCATTGTTAACTTTACTTGCTAAACAGTGTGCAAAGTTTAGAGGGCAAGCCAAACATTGTTATGTCTGTTGCATCGCTTTTTAGGCTACAGCAATAACTCAGGAATTAGTCTGGAGATTAATAATGTACTATAAATAGCGGTTGGTGAAGAAATGCTTCTGACAATCTCCTGCCTCTCACAATCCTGACAGGCATTATTTTCATGGTAGATGCTTCACTGTGCCTTAGTATTATCATACATTGGGCACTGATTGTGCACTCACTAGTGGCAGATCTACTAAGACTCAATGCTACCAGATGGGAGAACTGTGCAATATGCATGCGATCTGTTACACTTACACCATCAGCTGATCTATCAGTTTACGGAATACCTGGACAGTATTTGAACTTTCCTGGGGGAGTTAGGAAACATTGGGCACTCAACAACCTACTACATCATGCATGTGAGGAGTGCATCAATACCTGTTGGCATATCACTATAATAAGAATATGGAGGGATGCAACAACCTTGACAGACACCAGAATGTCCAGCCACAGTGCCCAGATGGTTTATATCCAAAGCTTATCTAGCATTATTTTTGTTTATTAAAACATGAATTTCAAGTTGTGTGATGGTTTGCCAGTTTGTATTCTTATAACAGGGATTTGTCTCATGCAGAACTGATGGTGTTGGTGTGGTATGTCACATGTGTATAGTACCTGCCCGACATTGTCAGTCTGTATATAATGTATGCATCTTTATCCATGCTGCCCACAACTGCATACCATAAAGTCACAGACTGCTCCATCTTTCATTATGCTATATAATAGACCATTCTGTACTATTCCAAAATCACATGCATGCCAGTGACACATTTATTTTCATTGTGCTGCTCCTCAGTGACATTAATCCATAGTTAACATTACTCCCTTGTTTGCTAATGCTGCAAAAACATGAAGAGCCTTGATATATTTACATATTTTTCTACTTCATGATTCCCACCGTATTGAATGTTAATGGGACCATTTATAGGATTTGTCAATGGATTAAGTGATACTTACATTTTTTGAATCCTATCCTTTATCTGATAGAAGATGACTTCTTAGAAAAACACACATTTATTGGCTCTCCTGTTTCTTCACTTTTTCCATGACTTATAAAATTTTTACACATGGTACTACTTTTTTCCATGCTTTGAGAGACAAGGATCTTCAGGGAATGAAACATTTAGAGTTAAATTTCAGACATAATCATGTAGTCATGAAAATCATGCTGATCTGAAATATACATACTGTTTTCATATAACGTGTGAAACTTGTTATGACATTCCATTAGTAAACAATACCATCTAGTATTTATGTTTGTCATTTAATTTTACCTTGCCTTATCTGGTTGTGTGCTTTGTTTCTGTATGCCTCTATGAATGCTACCCCCAACACACACACACACACACACACACACACACACACACACACACACACACACACACACACACACACACACACACACACACACCAAAACACTTGGGAGTAGAGCAGAACCCGCAAAACACTTAGGACAGAGCAGAGCAGATCCAACAAAACACTTGGGAGACCAAAACTCTCCTTACCTGAAAGCAATGATCAGCAAAAATACTTGGGGGGGGGTGGCAGTATTACTCTCCTTAAAATATGTACCTGAAATACTTGCTCGATGGAACAGCTAGTTTAAATTCTGCACATGTAAGTGTGGAGTGGACGTCTGTGTTGGCAGCGACGCATGCATGGGTCCTTAAAGAAGCTGTCACCATGGAGTTTTTGTTGAAGCCTTATGGCTTAAAAGTGGGGGGTGCTCCCTCCCCTTCGCTCTATGGTTCTGGCACCCTTGCATAGGGTCTACCTAGACTTAACTAAGGCCTTTGACACAATCCCCTACTCAGGCATCATTGATAAACTCACCCAGTTGGGTATCAACCCATGTATTGTCAGGTGGGTTGCAAACTAGCTCACTGATAAAACTCATATGGTCAAAATAGGGGTCTCCACGTCCCCCAGCAGACCTGTAACCAGTGGTGTTCCACAGGGGTTGGTTCTGGGACCTCTACTGTTTGGAATCTACTTCTCTTAAGTGCAGGTTAAACTAAAGGACTGTGGATGACAAAGTTTGCTGATGAGTGCAAACTGGGAGCAATCATTGAAACCCCTTGAGATGACAGCATCCATCAAGATGGCGTTACACAGACTAATGACTGTTGCCAAAGTCATGGTCTTAAACTTAATGCAAAAATGCATTATCATCCTCTTCGGCAAGGGTGATGTTCCTGCAAACTACCACATCAATAGCAATGCCATAAGCACACAGTCAGTTATGAGAGCTCTGAGCACACAGGTTGACAGAAACCTTAACTTCAATCACCCTGTCCCCACAGCGGTAAGAAGGGCATTTTATATTGCTCATCTCATAAGTAAGGGCATTGCCTCCATAAAAAAAGAAGTTATAAACCCCTGTACTCTTCCGTCATCAGGCCAATAATAGAGTACAATGCTCCCTTCTGTATATTCCTTTCCAAACATCTGCAGCAATTGGAGAAACTACAAAGGTTCTTTACAAAGAAAATTCAGGGTCTTCAAGATCTGTGTTATGCAGACAGATTGAAATCATTGTCACTTTGCTCTTTGTCATACAGATTGCTCAGAGGTGACCTGTGCCTTGCATATAGAGCAATCTCTGAACCAGCTTTAATGGAAATGTTGCAAATTCTCTTTCTAATGTCAAGTAACTGCACAAGCACGCACACACACACACACACACACACACACACACACACACACACACACACACACACACACACACACACACACACACACACACACACACACACACACACACACTAGTTGAGCCAGTTGTGTTCTACATGGGTTAAAACAGGAATTCGCATCACCATTGGGAATGCTTTTCAATCACAGCTTAAGTAATGGTTTCATCCCAATGGAATGGAAAGCAGCTACTGCACCCCTTTGCACAAAGGAGCTGCATACATGGATCCCGGAAACTACAAACCCATTAGCCTGGCCAGCCTTATCTGCAAGGCCATGGAATGAATCATCATGGACCTTATTAACAAAGATATAGGTAATCTCCAAACACTTGACCCCACCCAGTTTGGCTCTGTCAAGAGCAGATCATGCCTGTTAAACTTGGTAGACATTTAAGAGACAGTCACCAAAGCCCTAGATGAGTGCAAATCTGTGCATATAGACAGAGGCTCCAAAAGCTGTTGAAGGCTGGGGAGCGGAAGGTGAGAGGGGCACTTAGTAATCTAAAAAAGGGCAATTTTTAAAACTAGGTACTACCACAACATAGGTACACTTGGAGGACATTTTAAGCTTAGCCAGTTTTCCTTTTGGTCTTACCTAACCTGTGATGCCCCTGCACTGGCCCAGTAATCAAGGAGCCTCAATCCTCACCAGTGGCAACAGTGGGTAACATACATTTTGGGAGGATGACAAGTGCACACACAGTAAAGTGCAAGAGCACACAGAGATCACAGTCAGTCTGGGGCTGGTTTCTCCCTCTTTCTCCAGATCCCCAATAAGACTCCCCACTGGCACAGCTATATAGTTGAGATCTCCGCGGAGTGGCCACGCTAAGACCTTCCCTTTCACTCATGTAAGTATCTTTATACACCATTATAAAACAAAATGAAAACACTTTCATAAAATTAGTCATGGATAGTCAAATGCTATACAAGATGAGCAGATACAATGACCTCTGCCACTGACAGCTACCAACTAATATCCACATCCACATCCCAAGTGCTTTCATTGCAGTGTATAACAATATTACTGTAAATCACACATGACCCTCTTGACACTGTACTGTTTAACAAATCTTCTACATTGTTAAATAAATGGTAGCAGTGTACAACAAGGAAAATCTTTCAACCAGCTACATATTATAGGCTGATATTTCTGATATCTGAGTTATGTGAAACAGTGAGTCTGACCTCTGGTGTGACTCACAGACATTTATGAGTGAAATATTTTCTCACTACTAATGGTGTGGAAAGCTACACATGTGACTTGTATATTAACATTACAGTGATGTGGAACTGGACAAACATAACTGCTTAAAAATGTCTTTTGGCATTTTAAAGTGAACTGGAGTGTGTTGTACTAATTTCACCTGGTAGGTATTGTGCAATATTGTACATTTTTAGACTTAATCTGGCCTTATGCTGTCCTGTGTTGCAATGACACCTGCATTGTTAACTTTACTTGCTAAACAGTGTGCAAAGTTTAGAGGGCAAGCCAAACATTGTTATGTCTGTTGCATCGCTTTTTAGGTGACAGCAATAACTCAGGAATTAGTCTGGAGATTAATAATGTACTATAAATAGCGGTTGGTGAAGAAATGCTTCTGACAATCTCCTGCCTCTCACAGTCCTGACAGGCATTATTTTCATGGTAGATGCTTCACTGTGCCTTGGTATTATCATACATTGGGCACTGATTGTGCACTCACTAGTGGCAGATCTACTAAGACTCAATGCTACCAGATGGGGAGAACTGTGCAATATGCATGCGATCTGTTACACTTACACCATCAGCTGATCTATCAGTTTACGGAATACCTGGACAGTATTTGAACTTTCCTGGGGGAGTTAGGAAACATTGGGCACTCAACAACCTACTACATCATGCATGTGAGGAGTGCATCAATACCTGTTGGCATATCACTATAATAAGAATATGGAGGGATGCAACAACCTTGACAGACACCAGAATGTCCAGCCACAGTGCCCAGATGGTTTATATCCGAAAGCTTATCTAGCATTATTTTTGTTTATTAAAACATGAATTTCAAGTTGTGTGATGGTTTGCCAGTTTGTATTCTTATAACAGGGATTTGTCTCATGCAGAACTGATGGTGTTGGTGTGGTGTGTCACATGTGTATAGTACCTGCCCGACATTGTCAGTCTGTATATAATGTATGCATCTTTATCCATGCTGCCCACAACTGCATACCATAAAGTCACAGACTGCTCCATCTTTCATTATGCTATATAATAGACCACTCTGTACTATTCCAAAATCACATGCATGCCAGTGACACATTTATTTTCATTGTGCTGCTCCTCAGTGACATTAATCCATAGTTAACATTACTCCCTTGTTTGCTAATGCTGCAAAAACATGAAGAGCCTTGATATATTTACATATTTTTCTACTTCATGATTCCCACCGCATTGAATGTTAATGGGACCATTTATAGGATTTGTCAATGGATTAAGTGATACTTACATTTTTTGAATCCTATCCTTTATCTGATAGAAGATGACTTCTTAGAAAACACACATTTATTGGCTCTCCTGTTTCTTCACTTTTTCCATGACTTATAAAATTTTTACACATGGTACTACTTTTTTCCATGCTTTGAGAGACAAGGATCTTCAGGGAATGAAACATTTAGAGTTAAATTTCAGACATAATCATGCAGTCATGAAAATCATGCTGATCTGAAATATACATACTGTTTTCATATAACGTGTGAAACTTGTTATGACATTCCATTAGTAAACAATACCATCTAGTATTTATGCTTGTCATTTAATTTTACCTTGCCTTATCTGGTTGTGTGCTTTGTTTCTGTATGCCTCTATGAATGCTACCCCCAACACACACACACACACACACACACACACACACACACACACACACACACACACACACACACACACACACACACACCAAAACACTTGGGAGTAGAGCAGAACCCGCAAAACACTTAGGACAGAGCAGAGCAGATCCAACAAAACACTTGGGAGACCAAAACTCTCCTTACCTGAAAGCAATGATCAGCAAAAATACTTGGGGGGGGGTGGCAGTATAACTCTCCTTAAAATCTGTACCTGAAATACTTGCTCGATGGAACAGCTAGTTTAAATTCTGCACATGTAAGTGTGGAGTGGACATCTGTGTTGGCAGCGACGCATGCATGGGTCCTTAAAGAAGCTGCCACCATGGAGTTTTTGTTGAAGCCTTATGGCTTAAAAGTGGGGGGTGCTCCCTCCCCTTCACTCTATGGTTCTGGCACCCTTGCATAGGGTCTACCTAGACTTAACTAAGGCCTTTGACACAATCCCCTACTCAGGCATCATTGATAAACTCACCCAGTTGGGTATCAACCCATGTATTGTCAGGTGGGTTGCAAACTAGTTCACTGATAAAACTCATATGGTCAAAATAGGGGTCTCCACGTCCCCCAGCAGACCTGTAACCAGTGGTGTTCCACAGGGGTTGGTTCTGGGACCTCTACTGTTTGGAATCTACTTCTCTTAAGTGCAGGTTAAACTAAAGGACTGTGGATGACAAAGTTTGCTGATGAGTGCAAACTGGGAGCAATCATTGAAACCCCTTGAGATGACAGCATCCATCAAGATGGCGTTACACAGACTAATGACTGTTGCCAAAGTCATGGTCTTAAACTTAATGCAAAAATGCATTATCATCCTCTTCAGCAAGGGTGATGTTCCTGCAAACTACCACATCAATAGCAATGCTATAAGCACACAGTCAGTGGTGAGAGCTCTGAGCACACAGGTTGACAGAAACCTTAACTTCAATCACCCTGTCCCCACAGCAGTAAGAAGGGCATTTTATATTTCTCATCTCATAAGTAAGGGCATTGCCTCCAGAAAAAAAGAAGTTATAAACCCCTGTACTCTTCCGTCATCAGACCAATAATAGAGTACAATGCTCCCTTCTGTATATTCCTTTCCAAACATCTGCAGCAATTGGAGAAACTACAAAGGTTCTTTTCAAAGAAAATTCAGGGTCTTCAAGATCTGTGTTATGCAGACAGATTGAAATCATTGTCACTTTGCTCTTTGTCATACAGATTGCTCAGAGGTGACCTGTGCCTTGCATATAGAGCAATCTCTGAACCAGCTTTAATGGAAATGTTGCAAATTCTCAAGTCAAGTGGCATATGGGTCCCTCACCCAAAGGACCTGCACCTGTTATGTGACATCAACAGAACTTGCTGGAGAGACAGATTTGTCTCAGAGTGGTTGCCCCACCTTTGGAGCAAGCTTCTATTCATGTTAAACAAAGTCCCTCATTGGCCCTATTTAAGCGTAATTTGGATGACTGGATGAGTAACCCAAAATTCAGTACAGGGATTCCACCTGTGTCCTTCTTAGACAGGGGAAATAGATGCTGGTTTTATTGTCAACTTGAACCAGACACCCTTGGGAGCACTGGTTGAACTTTGCTGGCCTTGTAAGGGTTCTGAGGCAGTTAGCCTAGTAACCTCCTATGATGCTATGAACCTATGATCCTATGACTGCATTGAGAACATAACCCCTACCTATCTAGATACACAGACTACAGACCTCTGCATTTAAGGCAGCTCAAGTCTGACTTAGAGTGTCTCAGGCAGCACATTATAGCTGATGACATCAGCAGTGTCTGGTGAGAAGAATATGGTGATAACACTTTTCTACATGCTGCTGTAAAAGACTCTCTCTAGTGTCAAGCAACTGCACAAACACCCCCCAGTTGACTGTAGTGAGAACGGAACTCCTACCTAAGTACACAGACTCCAGAACTCTGTATTTAAGGTAAAAGCCACATTTAAGTCTGACTTGGAGTGTCTCAAACAACACTTTATAGCTGCAAGAAGCACTACAGTTCACCACACGACTCTTCCAAATGAATAAATGCTGTTTATTCCATAATATTCGAACCTAATACATAAAACACTAAGCGCTTTCACCCAGTTCCATACCAGGTTTGATGAAACCTGGTATGGAACTGGGTGAAAGCGCTTAGTGTTTTATGTATTAGGTTTGAATATTATGGAATAAACAGCAATTATTCATTTGGAAGAGTCGTGTGGTGAACTGTAGTGCTTCTTGCAACTGTATTACTAGTCTTCTATTTGTTCGTTTTTATTGGATTTAAACACTTTATAGCTGATTACATCAGCAGTGTCTGGTGAGGAGAATATGGTAATAGCAATGTCCCACATGCTCATGTAAAAGGCTCTCTCTTATGTCAAGCAACTGCATGCACACACACACACACACACACACACACACACACACACACACACACACACACACACACACGCGCACACACACACACACACACACACACACGCACGCACACACATGCACACACACACACAAACATGCACACACACACACGCGCACACACACACACACACACACACACACACACACACACACACACACACACACACACACACACACACACACACACACCAGTTGACTGCAGTGAGAACAGAACGTCCTATATACTTAAGAACATAGACAACAAATCTCAATACTTTAAGCAAGCACCATGGCACAAGTCTGACTTTTGCAAGTCTGCAGGACAACTTGTATTGGATGACATCAGCAGTGAATGTTGGAGAAAAGATGTTGGGAGGCCTGCATGAAATGGATGTGTTGGCATGTGCAACTGTCAAAATACTGTCAATCCATGAGATTGGAATGGGAACACACCTATGCTATTCTGACTAGATAGACACACACACACACACACACACACACACACACACACACACACACACACACACACACACACACACACACACACACACACACACAGTTGGCTCCACTGAGAACAGAACCCCCACCTATCTAAGTACACAGAATACAGAGCTCAGTACTTTACACAAGCACCATGCCAGAAGTCTGATTTTTACAGGGCTGCTGGACAACTTATAGTGGGCTAATGGCCCTGGGATCTTTACAAGTCTAGCCATATAAAAACCTGAGTACCTTTACTAACCATAGTTGGATGGTCATTGTTAGCAGAGTGACTGTGATCAGCACTGCCTGCCCTATCCATAAGGGACATAGGTGCCACACCTGCTGTAAAGTTATAGTCATACATCCAGTTGTCAAGGTTGGACTCAAATAGAGTCATTGAGGAGCTCTGCTTCACATGGAGTGGGGGCCTAGTCCAGAAGAGTAACAATTGGTAAGAGATATATCTGTCACTCCAGCATGTTCTGTTTATGTCACTGGCGAGGTTGAGATCCCTGGAGGAAGTTATTCTTGTCCTTTTGATTTGAGGATGTCCAGCATTTCCATTAGGGTAGGGTCTGAGACTGCTCTGTAGGCCAGGCACAGCTTGCCTCTCAGCAACCTGTATGATACTGAATACAGTGACAAGGCTTTCAGTCTTTCATTTGTATGTCATGTTTTGGAGGCCCTGAATTCTCTTAGTCATAATTCCCTGTGGTCTCTCCATTTGCTGCAGGTGTCTGGGGAGGGGCATATAGAAGGGGACATTGTATTCAATTATTCAGAAGGGAGCATTGTACTCAAGTATTGGTCTGATAAGGGTAGAGTACAGCAGAACTATGACCAGCCTGGTCTTGGATGCAATGCCCTTATTTATGAGGTGCACAATGTAGAATGCTTTTCCACTATGGACATATGGTGATCGAAGTTTAGATGACCATCAACCTGTGCTCACAAGTCTCACACTACTGAGTTGGAGCTTAGAGGGATGCTATCTATATCATAATTAACAGGGGCTACTTTTTTTAGCAAAGGAGAAAATATGGCTTTTTTTGCATTAAGTTTCAGTCCATGGGTTTGGCACCAATCATTTGTCTGTGTCAGCCCTTTCTGTAATATGTTTACATCACTGAGGGACTCCATATGATCGCACCCAGTTTACAGTTATCTGCAAATGTGGTAAGCCTCAGGCCATCTACATTCACCTGGACTTCAGAAAAATCGTTTCCAAACAGCATAGGGCCCAGCACAGATCCTTGTGGTACTCCACTCCTAACTGCTGTTCTGGTGGAGGTGGACTCCACAACTTTGACCATGTGCAGTCTGTCAGTTGGCTACCCATCTAGTAATGTATGGATTAATCTCCAGATGCGAGAGTTTCTCTATGATACCTGAATGGGGGATTGTGTCAATGGCATTGGCTAAATCAAGATAGGTGGTATGTACTGTTTTTTTCTCTCATCCAGGGCTTTGGTGACATTATCAAATTAGTCCACTAGGTTTAATGAGCAACTTCTACCTTGATGAAACCAAACTGGGTCAGGTCAGGAATTTGAAGTTTGCCTATGTCCTTGTGGATAAGGTCCATGATGATTATTTCCATAGCCTTGCAAATAAGGCTGGTTAGGCTTATGGGTCAATAGTTCCTAGGATGAGTTAATGGATGTGTAGGCATGCTCAACTGTGAAGATAGTTCTAATTCTGCATGTTACCAGATTGATGTGCATTGCATATCATACACTTGTTATTAATTTATGTATTGTAGCTGATATATTTGTGAACAAGTACAGAGAGTCCAGGGTTTCAAGGCATAGGGGTAGGCAACACATGGCTGCATTGTAAATATGTGACATATTGTTACAGCCTTCAGTTTGTTATGTTCTCACATGTAGTTTCACGGCATGAAGAGTAAATGGACAGTAAACTACACTAATACATGATGATACTGACTTTGTGTAGTGCAGTGGTGAGCTGTGGGTTTGTGCAATGATTGACAAAGTGTTTGCAAATGTAAAATACATATTTTCATTATTTTACCTGTATGTGTGTAGTTAAGCAGTGCTCAAATACGAGCTTCCTTGCTAAAATTCTGAGAGTTCGTATCGAATGTATAAATCACACATGCTGCTTAGCTGACTCTGTGGCAGCAGGTGTAAAGGCATTGATGCATTTCATTTTGAGCCCAGGTGATACGGGGTTCGAATAGGTTCATAGGTTCATAGGTGTGCACTAGACTAATGGCCATGGGGGTTTTACAAGCCTAGCCATAGGATTACCCTGGCATCATGCCACCCAACCTTAGTTCCAAGTGTCTCTGTTAAATAGAGCCACTTGACTTATCCCCGGGGTGAATTTTCTATTTTTCATCCAGTCATCAAGATTTCTCTTGAAGAGGGTCAGCGAGGTGCTCTTCTTGACATAAATGGGAAGTCTGTTCCATAGCATGGGCAGTGTCTGGGTTATGGACCTGTCCTTCCAGTACATACTGCTGATTGTGGTAATAAGGTTGAGGTCTCTGGAGTGTGTGATGTGGAGGGACTGGGATTTCTTTAGATGCAGCATTTCTGACAGAGCTGGGTCAGACATGGCTTTGTAAGTCAAGCAGAGATTGCCTCTAAGGTGACATGAGACAGAGAATAGTTGGAGTTTTTTGAGTCTGTCCATATAGGACAAGTGTTAAAGGCCTAGGATCCTCTTTGTGAGGTACTTTTGCAGCCTGTCCAGATGTTGCAGGTGTCTAGCATGGTACATAGCATATGGGGGATTGTACTCAACGATTGGCCTAATGAGGGAAGAGTAGAGGGAGACAATGGCCTCTTTCTTGCTGGATGCAAAACCCTTTGTAATGAGATGTGCTACAAAGAATGACTTTCTGACCACAGTGGCAATGTGGTGATCAAAAGAGAGGTGGCTGTCAACCTGTGTTCCCAGATCTCATATAATGCCTTCTGTGTTCAGTGGACTACCATTGATTTGGTAATTCATGGGAACCATGTTTTTCCCAAAGGGGATGATAACACATATTTTGGCATTGAGCTTAAGACCATGGTTCTGGCACCAGTTGTTGGTCACAGTGATGCCATTCTGTAGGATGTCAAAATCACTTGTGGAGATAATAATAGCTCCCAACTTGCAATTGCCTGTGATCTTTGTCAGCCAGAGTCACTTTGTGTTGGCCTGGACTTTGGAGAAGTAGATACCAAGCAGGAGAGGAACCAGGACTGAACCCTGTGGGACTCCACTCATGACTAGTAGGCAGTCTGACTTGGAGTCAGCTACTTTCACACTGTGGATTTTATCTGTGAGCCATTTTGCAACCCACCTAGTGGTATAGGGGTTGATAACTAGCTTAGTTAGTTTTTCTATGATTCCTGACTGGGGAATGGTATCAAAGGCCTTGGCCAGCTCAAGGTAGGCTGTATGAAACACCTTGCCTTCATCCACAGCTCTGGGGATTGATTCAAGTAAGTCGACCAAGTTGAGCAGGCATGATCTACCCTTCACAAAACCAGACTGTGTGGGATCCAGAGTTTGGAGATTCCCTAAATCCTTGTTTATTAGGTCCATGATGATGTGTTCCATAGCTTTGCATATTAGACTCATCAGGCTAATGGGGCAATAGTTCCCAGGGTCTGTAGTTGCTCTTCCTTTGTGGAGAGGGATAACTATAACAGTGTGCCATTAAGCAAGGACAAAGCCTGAGGTGTGGCTGTGATTGAACAGGGCACACAGATGAGGTGCAGTTCACTCTGTAGTTCATGTAGAACACAGCCTGGGATATTTTCAGGTCCCATAGAAGCTGTATTCTTGGCCTTGGACAGTGCTGTTTTAACATGTGCAGCAATAATACTGGGTGCCTGGCAATCTATTGCTAATGTGACTGGTCCTTTGGTGTGGAGAGAGGGGTAAAGTTGGCACTGAATCTGTTGGCCAGTATACTGGCAATATCTATTGGCTCAATACAGGACGTGCACCAGATTGGCTTCCTTTTTTGGAAAAGAATTGGGTATGGCGAGATCCATGCATTTGTGTACGTGTTTGTACAGTGCATTGGTGTATGATTCGGTAGTCATGCAACAATTGTCCATTTGCATGGGTGCTGTGAAGTTAGCCATCTCTGTTTCTCAGAGTCCAAAATTAACTTTGGAGACGTTTTTCATGGTGGTTACCTTTGTGGGGTGGGTGGGAGCAATGTGGATTTCCAAAGTGATAAGTTTGTGGTCGTATCTAACCAAGGAGGAGTAGACTACTGGTGTAGAGCAATGGTTGCCCATGTTAGAAATAACCAGGGCAAGGATGTTGCTACCTCTAGTGGGGGTAAGAATGAGCTGGTCCAGGGCCTTGGAATTAATGAATTCCAGGAAATGATGGCCAAGTGTATTGGGACATGAGTAGTTTTTCCAGTTAATGGAGGGGTAGTTGAAGTCACCCAGTATGAGAGTGTTAGGTTGGACCCTAATATTCTCCAGGGTGCTTAGGAACATGGAATGTGAGTCTTGGGACATAGTTGGAGATCTATAGCAGGCTGTAACCTGAATTGCTGTCTCACCCAGTGTTAGCTGCACCTGAAGTATCTCTGATACGTTGTGTTGGGCTACAAATCTGGAGGTGCGCGCTTCCTTTATGAATATGGAAACACCACCACCTTTGGTGCTTCGGTCCAAGTACTGGGGCCGAAAGGTGTGGAATAAATTATAGCTTGGTAGTGCAGGGGTACTTTCTGCTGCCTTGAACCAGGTCTCTGTTACAGCACAAATGTCGATGTTCTCCATTTTAAGGAGTGCTTCGAGCGAGTACATTTTGGGATTTAGACTTCTAGCATTGCGCAGCATGGCCCTCAGATTGCATTCATTTGTAGCTCTTATGGTGGTAATTTGGTCTTTGGAACATTGCCTAAAGAGGCACTATAGGGGTGGCAAGATCCTTGGCCAGTATCCAGAAGCCCAGGGTGACAGAGGCAAACCATCTCTGGCAAAACATCTAGGTCTGTCAGTCATGTCATCCCAGGCAGACAGATACTGGATCCCCTTAGAATGACACCAGAAACTTAGCCAATTGTTGAAATCAATAATTTTCTGCTTGTACTGTGGTATCATTCTGGGTGATGAGTAGGATGCTGCTCAGGGCTAGGGTCATACCCGCCTGGGCTACATAATCCGAGAGCTCCTCCATGTCTCTTTTCATGTACTCCAGGGAGGTATGTCTCAGGTCATTCACACCCACATGTACAATGACAGTGTCATATTTGTATGTAACACTTTTAAATAAACAGTGATAATGCAATTATATTATTATTTATAGTACATTCAGCATGTCTTACTGTGTGTTGTCTTAGTGCAGTGGGATTATGTGGCATTGCATGGAGATAACCACAGCATTGTAGAGCCACTCACAGTCATTTGGCATTGGTGCACAATGCCAAACTCCATGCAAACACAGAAACAAAAATTGAAGGGATCAACTGCTTTTTCTGATACTTATGAGTGTTGTGTGTGATTCTATTTTTTGACCAGATTATAGGTGTTAAAATGAAGTAGATAGGAAAATGGTGTAATTGGTAGCAAGTAGAGGAAAGAACAAATGAATAGCAATACAGTAATGTGCAGAAGGGAGGTAGGAAAGAACCATTGCTATCCATTTCAACAGTGTAAACTAAAAACATGTGTAAAATATTAGCTGAATTTGGACTGTCACCTCCAGAAAGAGGGGTGACAACAACGTAATCATGTTATATAGCTAACTGAACTGAATCAAGTGTGTCAGAGAGACATGTGTGTGTGAAATGGAGAGCTATGAATGGGACAATATATATATTTTTTTGTGGGACAGGTGCCCTTTTTAATTCAGTAAGAGAGGAATGCTGGGTAAGGGACATTGGTATTTCTGTGTCAGGTAAGCTGGGAAGGTGAGGAAGCAATTGCAAACAAACAAGACAAGCAAGACAAGACACAGGGGATGGTGAGGGGCTCAAAAGATTGGGGGACACCATGATTGGGGTGAGGGAGATGACAACCCAGGCTCATGCCCATCGAACATGGAGAGAGTGAGAATCTAGTCCTCACACACTGGATTGTCATCACTGTCCCCTTACTCCACTCGTGGCTAGAGTGCTTGACATCTTCTCCTCCTGCTAGGTACCATGAGGGAGAGCAGCATCTCCATTCGGCATTAGGCATACACCAATGGTGAGGTGTGCAACCATATGTACCAACCCTGGTATCTCCTGGCAGATGATGAAATCCCCACCTCTAGCACTGCTCCAGGAAGGTACCACAGCTCCTGCTGCTGGGGCAGTACTACTTTAGGGCACAGGTAGTGGAGGGGCTGCAGAAGCAGTGCTGCCAGGTTGGATCGCAGACATGCTGGGCATTGGTCCTGGAGCCAGTGGACCAGGGGCAGGTTGATCCACTAAGGCCAGCCTACCTAGCTGTGCTGTGAAGCATTTAGTGATTTGTTACAGATGGGTGACATGGAGACATTTTGATGACACATAATAGAAAAAAGAGATAATGGTTAGGATGAGAGAAAAAAAAAAGAGATAAAATTAGTGCCATCATATGCGACATACAATGCATTAGCACAATTACACAACTACTTTATCTGAAATATTGCATTTAGTATACATCCTAACAACTACACACTATAACTACAGATTGCTGAAAGTAATCCCTGAAATGTGCATATACTGCACATATGCTTGGTCCAATTATACAGATTACAGTTAACAGCTGGGCATTTATGCCACTTGTATAGAGTTTAATTTTATGTAATATTACTAAAAAATGCCGTATTGTATAGTTGTTACTCTTGGTATTTGAACCAACAACCTCTCACTACAGTCTTATACTTTACTTCTAAAACTGGTTTGTGCTACAGACTAATGTATTCATACTTGCTTTTGCAGTTAGGATAAGCATGCTCATTTTGCTACAGCTGTACAAAAAATGAAACATCTCTTTAACTTATACTACTTGCTTCCCTCAGTCTCCCCATTTGATCAACATGAGCCTGAAAATTAAACTCTAGTTCAGCAGTAACTATGGAAAGAACAGAGGCAAACAGAAAAGCATTAAGCATACCAGTATTGTGTATATTTTGATTTCTATGTATTGCAAATACTTTCATTATCATACATACACAGTTGTGGGAGGTCAGCAGTTTGAAGTTCCGTCAACAACAGGTTAAAGGTGTTCCTTTTACACATCTGCAGGTTATTAAAATGAAGCCTACACTGTTTTCCAGTGTGTATGATACCAGTTGCACTGGAAACAGCCTGATCCAAACAATTCTAAGCCTCAGACTTGTAATTTGAACTAAAACAGTCTTGCAGAAGCCTTTGGTTGTGGCACTTAACCAGGAGTCTATTAAGTATCCCAGACTCCCGAATACCCCACATCTGTGCCCTAAACTGGGCACCTTCACCTGTAACTCCAGGGTTCCACTTGAAATCATCAAATTACCATTTCATTGAATTGCAAATCATTGAGACCAAATCGTCGAAAACTCATTTCATCGAAAACTCATATCATCGAATCTCAAATCATCGAAAACTATAAAGCAACTACAAATAACATCCCAGACACTGTTTACCATGTTTATGCAGGAGGGCAAGCCCCCCTGCACCCCCCATGTGGGGGGCTCTACCCCCCACACCCCCCATAATAAAATATTCCAACTCCAAGGTCGCACTACAGTGAGGTTAGGAAATAACCTCTTTCCTCCACTGTAGTGCAACCTTGGAGTTGGTATATTTATTTACAGGGGGTGTGGGGGCACAGCCACCCAGATGGGGGGTGCAGAGGGGCTTTCCCCCCTGCATAAACATAGTGAAAACTTTGTGGAATGTTATTTGTAGTTGCTTTATATGTTTTGATGATTTGAGATTCGATTATATGACTTTTCGATGAAATGAGTTTTCGACAATTTGGTCTCAATGATTTGCAATTCGATGAAATGGTAATTCGATGATTTCAAGTGGAACCAACTCCAGACATGTCTGAACTAGGGTGATGGCAACTAAAGATTTCCTACCAATTATAGCATTTATTGGTAATATACAATCCCAAGTATTGATGCCAACTGCATTTGGGCAATGTTAAGAGGACAGCAGCAGTGCCAAGTAGGCTGGAAATATATATTTTTTTAAGTTGGAAGGTTAAGCTGACACTTGGCCTTAGTTTGATGGGGTGTTTGCTGTTGTAGCTTGAAAATATGTATTGAAAATTGGAAGGTAACTATTAGGTGAGTTAAGTTTGCTGACATACACTGGGGGCATAAATGTCATGACCTGATACCTTTGCGTTTGGCTTTATACACTGGTAACATTCAGTGTTAAAGTATAGGATTCACACCTAGGAATAATGGACAAAACATTTTCTACAACAGTGGTGATTTTCCATCTTAGCCACAGAAATGCTACTCACACATAGTCAGGAATCATTCTAAACACAGCTGACAGTTTGAGGTCTTACACGTGTCTGTGTGACCTGACAAGTTTCTTGTATATAGATCCAGTTGTGTATGTGCCTTATTTAATTGTGAATGCCATCCAAATCCAGATAACTGAATTATAGTTACAGAAATATAGTTGGCAGTATACAATCAGTCTTACATCTGAAAACACAATAAGGGTATCTTATCCCTCATACATATATTTCCTATCATCTTCACTAGCTGAAGTGTTATAAGTGAAACTGAATATAATGGGAAATGGAACAACAGTAAAAATGTATGGAATATCTTGTTTTAGAATCTAGGACCATGTGTATGACAGCCCTACACATATACTTGTTGCCTCAGCAAAGTTAAAATAACACTTGTATATTTTCCTATAATCTACACTGTTACAACAGAAAAATAGATTGCACACCCTGTACTAGAACACAGGACCATTTGTTTTCAAGCTCTACACTTATACTTGCTGCCAAAAGGATAGTTACATGGCAGTTCCTTAATTTCCACTCATTCTTAAGTTCTCTGTGTTAACAGCTGCTCAATGCCACTTAGCATGTTTGCACAGTGTCCAACAGAATTAATTTGATGTATCTATTTTCAATTATTGACTGTCTGCATTCTCTCTGCAGGTGTTCATTCACTGCAGGTGTTGGGGTACCTTGCAAACTGCAGCAACAGATTGCTTAGCAGAGTTGTGAGATCTAAAGCAAAAATTGTAACAATGAATCCTTTTTGACCTTTAGCTGTCTTCAGATGTTGTGTCTGATTCCTGTGTGAGCCATTAGTCCCAGTTTGCACACTGCTAAGTATCGTGCAAACGAGATAAGCACAGCCAAACCTGACATTCATTTTCTCCATTTCCCATGTTAGCACTAAGTTGTGCACCATGCAAACACTGACAAAACAAAAATAAAAAATAAATAAATAAAACATGGGGAAAGTAGTTGAAATGAAGAAAATCAGTCTATGAAACAAACACTACAAAATGTCTGTTAGCACACATGAAATATTTTAGATAGGTCTGGATTTTAACTCGCACACCAATGAACCTTCAAAACACAGTGAGCCTGCCTTATCCCTCTTTACCACACAAACAGCTTTGCAACAGTGAACTGAAATCATTCTGCATACAACCAATTGCAACATCTTCCATAGTACTAACAAACCATTTTTCAGTTATTTGTACGTGTATTCGTTTTCATTGTGGTTTACTGAGTGATCCCACAACCATTTATGAATATTGCTTGCAAAAATGCAGCTTTGTCTTACATATCTGTGCTTGTTGCTAATTCTTGCCTTATCTGACCAGTAATCTGAGACATACAGTCTGTAAGGTATTATATGTAATTGTCCTTAAAATGTGTAAGGATATTAAATGGCAATGACATACAGTTGTCAACAAATGAAGCAGCGGTTGGATGTTAATGAACAGACCCTGTGAAGTGTGTACTGCTTACTTACATTTCAACATTGGATAAAACTACTTCTACACTTTATACATTTAACCCGAACACTCACTGGAGCTATGGCAGTCTGCATTGCTGCTGTTGTGTTTTCCTTCTCCCTACCACATATCATTCACAGTTGGAAACCATTAGCAACAAAGACTAAGGGATTGCCTACACTATGTTTACATCAGCTACATGGAGTATTTGGGATCCAACAATTCTAATGAGTTTAAACTTCATTTGCATCTTCACTGTGCAAATATCCCGGAATCTACACCATGCAAATGCAGCCACATAGCTGGGGAATTTGATGGTGAGGAGACTTGTTTATTTGGAGAACACAAAAGACGCTATTACTTTGGGATATATTGGCACAGACTACTGTTCATGGAAGTATACCATCAACCGCACATGGTAAGCTAAATATCTTCTTTGTTAGTGGTGATGAGCAGTTCAAAGACATAGTTATATAACATATCCATATGTGTGATGTGGGTGTCACAACTGTTATGTGTATTGCTGTACTTTCTGTAGTAGTGGTATCACTGCTAGTGTTAGCATACATTTGATTATTGTAGTGTAGCTAGTAATTTCTTTGCTTAGTTTGCTGCTTATTATCACAAGTGATCCTGACAGTGTAAGTGTAAGAATCTTACCACCTGATGTCAGGGTATTGGCAGACTCTGATAATGATGCTGACCAAACAAAAGCACAGTCAGGGGGTGCAGGGGTTGAATCTGACTCTGATGTTGACATTAAGCCATCTCTTGTAATTCCATCAGACACAGAGAGTAGGCCTATGCCAACTCATTCCAGTGTGCCCTCAGATACTGGACAGGTGGAGGGTAACAAACTCGAGCAGGGAAGTGTGGTTATGGATGCTTCAGTGCCTGTTGACTCTGGCTGTTGCCAAAGTGTGGTTGAGGTGCCACACAAGATACTTGCAAAGGGTGCTTGGAGGAGGACTACTGTCCATTCTCCACCTGATCCAAGTGTGTTTTCCCATGCCACTTGACATATGTTTAGGGCCATCATGGAGACACAGGCACGTTCCCATAGGTTCTCAAGAAAAATGCTTAAAGTTGTAGATATGGCACAGTCTGACTTGTGTGAGTGCCTCCACTGTGTTGCCAATTCAATGAATCAGATGAATGACACATTGGAATGGCCGATCTCTGTGATGGAATGTCTGCTGGAAGGAGGACAGCATCCTCATGGGTGTTGTTAAGCCACATCATCTGCTGTTAGCCGATATGGCCATGCCAGATCATAATCCCATAGTGGCACTACCTCCATTGCTCCATTAGTGGTTGAGGAGTCCACACCCAGACATGGGGGCCATGAGGTTGTCATCCTGGGCACCCTAGTAAAGGGATCTCATCCAGCAGATATCAGTCAGATTCAAGCATCAGCAGCAGCAGCAGTAACTCAAATGTAAGTTGTTATTTAGTGACATCACCCTAATACTGGGTGTTTTCAACTACCCTACCATTAATTGGGAAAACTACTCAGGTACGAACACTTTTGCCCAACGGTTCTTGGAATTCATAAATTCCAATGCCCTGGACCAAGTAATCCATAGTCCCACCAGGGGCTCAAATATTCTAGACCTGGTCATTACCAACATGGGAGATCGATGCTCCACACCAGTGGTTACCCCCTCATTGGCCAGGTCTGACCATAAGCTAATCACCCTTGATGTCCACATCCCACCCCCACCCCCCCCAGTAGGGAAACCTCCATAAAAAGCTTCTCCAAAGCCAACTTCATGCTACTCAAGTCATAAGTGACAAACGTCATGACACCCATGCAGATGGGAACTGGAAGTTCGACCGCTGAATCATACACTAATGCATTGTACGAGCACATCCACTCGTGCATGAATCATGCCATTCCAAATAGAACCAAGACGGTCTCCTCCAGAAAAAGGAACCCAATCTGGTGGTCACCTACCATAAACAAACTATACAACAGAAGGAAGAAACTGTTGCAGAAAAGAGGAAAATTCCAGGATGCAAAAAACTCCCTTACCAGCCTCAGTAAGAAGCTAAGATCCCTCATAAAATCCTCCAAAGCTAGTTATGAAAATAAAATTGCCAAAGATTCCAATGACAACCACAAGGCATTCTATAGTTATATCAAGAATTTAAATGGCAATGCTCAGATCTGCTCTGAGCTACAACAGAATGGCATTAAATATACTGATCCCAAGGATATTGCCAATATCCTGGCAGATCGATTCAGTGCAAACTTTACCCCTCTCTCACCCCCTAAAGGGCCCATCTCAATACCAAAAGATTGCCAAATTCCGGGTGCTCACAGCCACACAGGTAAAAAACGCACTCTCCAAAGCTAAGAATACAGCATTCATGGGATGAGATGACATCCTGTATAATACATGAACTACAAAATGAACTGGCACCTCACCTAAGTGTTATGTTTAATCATAGCCTCACCTCAGGCTTCATGCCCAATGAGTGGCGCTCAGCTATAGTTATCCCACTCCTCAAGGGGGGATCCACCTTTGATCCTGGGAACTATCATCCCATCAGTCTGATGATCCTGATCTGCAAAGCCATGGAATGCATTATCATGGAACTTATAAGCAAAGACATTGGCAACCTTCAAACACTGGACCCCACCCAGTTTGGTTTTGTAAAGGGCCGATCTTCTCTCCTCAACCTGATTGACTTCTTCAAATCAGTCTCCCGAGCCATGGACGAGGGTAAGGCGGTCCACGCAGCCTATCTGGACCTCACCAAGGCCTTCAACACCATCCCCCACTCTGGAATCATAGATAAACTTACTAAGCTGGGCATTAATCCCTACATCACTTGATGGGTTGTCAACTGGCTTACTGACAGAACCCACACTATAAAAGCAGCCAACCTAAAATCTAGCTCCAGACAAGTGACAAGCGGAGTACCTCAGGGCTCAGTCTTGGGACCGCTCTTGTTTGGCATCTACTTCTCTGAAGTACAGGCCAGCACTAAGGGACTCTGGCTAGCAAAGTTTGCAGATGACTGCAAACTGGGAGCCATTATTGACTCCCCAAATGATGTGGATATTCTACAAAAGGGCCTTACAGAACAGATGCTTGGTGCCAGAGCCATGGGCTCAAGCTCAATGCCAAGAAATGTATAGTTATCCCCTTTGGGAAAAACCATGTACCCAAGAATTATCACATAAGTAGCAGTACACTAAACACTGAAAGTGTGATAACAGACTTAGGGACACAGGTGGACAGTGGTCTCACTTTCGATAACCACATATCCACAACAGTCAGGAAATACTTCTATGTGGCACACCTCATCACTAAGGGCTTTTCATCCAGAAAAAAGAAGGTCATTGTCCCACTGTACTCATCCCTCATTAGACCCATTATAGAATACAACGCCTCATTTGGTATGTACCTCACAAGACATCTGCAACAACTGGAAAGGCCACAGAAATACCTCACTAAAAGAATCACAGGCCTAAAGCAAATGCCCTATGCTGACCATCTAAAAAACTCCAGCTATACTCTGTCGCATATCACATACTCAGAGGTAATCTCTGCTTAACATTCAAGGTCATGTCAAACCCAGTGCTGTTGGACATGCTACACAATAAATCCCAATCCTTCAGTGCTACATGCTCCAGGGATATAAACCTGGTCATTACAATGACCCAGATACTCCCCATACTCTGGAATAGACTGCCCATACATGTCAAGCTGAGTGCCTCTTTAGCCCTCTTCAAAAGTAACCTTGATGATTGGATGGGAGATAGGAAATTCACCTTGGGGATCATGTCAGTCACCCTGCTAGACAGGGGACTGGGAAATAAATATTCTGGGAAGAAATTCCCAGGGAATTGTTATGGCTAGGCTTGTATAGGCCCTAGGGCCGATAGCCTAGTACCAACCTATGAACCTATAATGATTTGCTACCAAACTGCAAACTTTATCAGGAACAAACCAAAAAACTGAGGTAAAAAATCTGGATATTCTGTGAAAATCTGGAGTGTTGAGAGGCATGGATTGCACTCAGTGTACCAATGAACAGACCAAATACATTTTTGCTGCATTTTCCCTTCCTCTTTTTGAAATTGAATTTAAATTAATAGAATGCAGACAATTATTTTTCAAAGTATGATTAAAGGTCATGAAATTAGTATTGTTTCAGTCTTTGATGTTAGCCAGAAGTGCTCTTTGCAACACCTGAAATGTGTTCAGAGTTGACTCCTTCTGCAATTCACACAGAGTTACATGTATCGGTAACATATCTAGGTATGACTGTAAATTCTTAATATTAAGACCCATTGCTCCAACTGCCATTGGAACTGTCTGGGTATCTTTGTTCCACATTGTCCTCATTTCTGCCAGTAAATCTTGGTATTTTATGACTTTCTCTCTGTACATACGACACTGTAGTCACTGGGTGCACAAATTTCAATGATCAATGCTACTTTTGTCTTTTTTTCGTGGACTACTATATCTGTTTTTCTAGCATCTGTTTTCCAAACTGTTGGTAATGAGTTATCCCATATAATACAAACTTCATCATTTCCTATAATGCTTTGTGGCTTATGTTTCCAATGTTTCTCAGCTATTTCAGTATTAGAATGTTTGTACAATCCCCAGTGCAACAGTCTAACCACATTATTATGCCTTTCAGTATACAGTCCTTCTGCCATTAGTATATTATATCCAGCAACAAAGTGTGCAACGGTTTCCAATTATGTTTTACAAAACCTGCATTTGCCTATTTCTCCCATGTGTTCAATGGACTCTGTAAATCAATGTGCACATAGTCCACTATCCTGGGCTGCCAATAATAACCTTTAAACTTTTGGTTTAAATTCACCCCTCTTTAACTATTCCTGCATTTAGTCCTGATTGACATGAGGTAGTTACCAGAGTTTTCTGTACATGCAACTATATGTATGCATTTTCCACATTTCTTGCCTTCTCATCTGGCCCTTCACCTTATATTCTTTCTTTTGTTTTTATTTTATTTTATTTTTTTTTTTTTGGCAAATTCAGTTGTTGCCTGATTTTTGTCTACTTCTGGTTTGATTTCCATTCCTGCTTGACACTGACATGCTTCCACAAGACAAAAGAGCAGTGTAACAAAGTCTCACCCTGGAATATGGCCCTTTGAATTTTTATCCCTGGAATTATAATTTCTCCTTTGTCATGGTTTAACTGCAAAGTGGTTTGCCACTGTTTCATGATCGCTGTAATATAATTGATCAGTGTAGGGTATATTTTATACATTTGTAAGCACTCTTTTATCCATGAATGTGGGATGCCATCAGATGCTTTTTTGTAGCCTAATCATGCCATTCTTAGATTCTTTTCCTTTTTGCAGTTCTCCATTATGACTTTATTTAAGAACAAATGATCCTTTGTTCCATATGACTTTCTTTTGTTGCCCTTTTGTTCTATTGCCATAATTGAGTTTTCTTCCTAATTGACTATAAACTGTATCGGCATCAGTTCCAGTGTATAGGTTATACATTGATGGAAGGCAAGTTATTGCAGGTTTGCTCGTAAGGAGGAGTATTGTGTTTCCTGTTGTTAACCAGGTTGGTGTCTGATCAAGGTGTTCATATAAATAGTTCCTACTCATAGCTAAATCTTCATGTAAAGATGTTAATACTTCCCACCTTAAAGTTAGTTACTGCATCTGGGCATGGGGTTTTCCACTTAGGAGCTTTTCTTAATTTTGTTCCAATCTCTCTGTCCATTACTTCATCCCATTTCATATTATGTGCATTTGAAGTTCTTATTCTTTATTTTACTTATTCTATCCATTCAGCATCTTTGTTATGTTCCACAGGATCTTCATAGATATTTCTTCAATATGTGTCTATTTCTTCTTTTTTTGGTGGTGTTGGAATTCCTTTTACCTTATTTCCATTTCTCTATAAAACTTTTTTGGACATCAATAAATTGCTTATTTTGTACTTTTCCTTTATATTTATCTGCATATCTTCTATGTTTTTCTGCCCATGAAGATATCTTTAGTTTATTATTTGCAATAATGCATAAGAGATCCTGATCTGTTCTGATACGAAGTGTAGCTTTTATTGTGTCTATCACTCTGAGTAGTTTTGTTGAGATGTTCTCTCTTCAGTACTCTTGTAACAGTGACACTTCTTATGCTTTATAGTTCTCTCTCTTCGATACTTTCATGAAGGCATTTGATTTTTCCCCTTCCTTTCTCTTACTGCCCTATGTTTTTGTGGGAAGAATTTATCTGTTATTAATTTAATTCTTTTTACTTCTGTTATATTAATTGGCTTTCTATGAACAGTCTAGATTACTGTGTTCATTTGTTTTTATCAAACTTTAAACATTTTGGGTCTTATTGACTTTCTATAATCTGTTTCTCTCATTCATCTTAATAGGTCTATCCATCTCTATTAAATACCATAGATAATTTTCTTCGAAACTGAGGTTACATTATTTGTTCTCCATTTCATGTAGGCATTCCACAGAAAATTCCAGACAATCTTCCTATGCCATATTCTCTTCAGGTTCATCCTCTGTCATCTGTTGCTTGTTCATATGGGAACTCACTGACCAGTCACTCTACAACATTGACTGTGTCAGAGTTGCCACACTTTCCTGTTCCTTCCCTTGCTGTGCAATTTCAACTGAACTTTTATACTGGTTTCTGACTGAAGGCTCTAAAGTATCTTCATATGGCAACTGATCAGATGTTTTCCACCCCACTGGTTTCTGCCTAATTTGGGGATTCATTATTCTATCCTGCTGTGATTTTTTTCAGAGTTAGATTTTCTACACTAAATCCTTTATTCCACAGGTAATTCATAACCTCAGTTTCTATTTTTTTTCACTTCTCCATTGCTAATCCTCCTTTTTACTTTCCCGTTTTATTTTCTTATTTTTTGTATTGTAAAATTTTTCATATCTGGATACCTGTGCCTATATTTCTCTTGAAATATCTTTGGCGCTACTCTTTTTGCATTTATTAGGTTTGGTTACTCCTTTGCATATGTATTGCAGCATATTAAATCTCTTTGTCTTTCCCATGTCCATATTTCTTCTACAGATGTTTCCTGATCTTCCTGTTTCTCCTTACATTGGGGACTCATTGTTCTATCATGCTGTGATATAACCAGTGTTAGACCTTCTGCACTAAAACCTTCACTTCACAGGTATTTCATAACTTCTACTTCTATTTTTTTAATTTCTGCTTCACTAATATTTTGTTCTACATTCACCCTTTGTGATCTTATTTTTTTGTATTGTGAAATTGTCCATATCTGGATGCCTTTGCCTTTATTTCTCTTGAAATATCCTTGGGGCTGCATATTTTGTATTGATTAATTTGGCTTTCTCCTTTGCATAAATATTACACCATATCAGATCTCTCTTTGTTTTTCATGTCCATATTACTTTTAATACCTTTCAAAAATCTATAGATTTTGTTCTTTATATTTTCAAACTTCCTCAGTTGCTTCTTTTTTCAAATGATCCAAGGTTTCTTGATCTATATAATGAATCTGTTATATTAATAAACACAAATTTGCATTTGAAACTTTTCAGTTTTTCTTGTGCAAATAATTTTCTTTCCTCTAATTTCTCTCTCTTATTCTTTTTTGTATATACTTCCGCGGTGGTGCAGCGGTAGCATTGTTGCCTCACAGCAAGAGGTTCTCCCGTTCGATTCTCGGCTGGAGTGCGGGGAGTGCCTTCTGTGTGTAATCTGCATGTCCTCCCTGCAGTTGGGTGGGCATTCGAAAGACATGTGTAAATGGGCGTGTCTTCATTGAAGGTTGAACGTCGAGCTGGCACCTTGGCGTTTATGAAAATCTACTGCCAATCATTAGCGGACCGGAGTTCCACTGTGGCGACCCCTAACTGGGAAAAGCCGAAAGACAACAACAACATTCTTTTTTGTATATCTTCTAAATGGAAATTTGGGGCTTCTTGCACAATAGTAACAATGCCTTTAGTTCCTTCCTATCCTCAATAATCCACTCTATCATCTTTATGGCTTTTTTTTGGCCTATCAGGTTTTGTGATTTTTGTGGGCTACTACATCCTTCTACAATAGGAGGCCCATCCTCTAAGTTTTAGTTTGTGTACAATGCAATGGTAGTGCTGTTTGTGAAAACTAGCAAAGGTCCTGCAGACAAGATGATTTAAGGCTTCCCAAGCATGATCCACTGTCAACATCTTTGTGACATTAAGTGCTACTGTCTTGTCTTGAGGATTCTGCTGCATTTACACATGATCCCCTTTGTAAAATGCACCACACTGCAGGTTTAATGATTTTATATGGACAGGCTATGGGGGGGGGGTTAAGGACATGGACTGCAAAAGAACTGGTTCACCAGTGACAGAATTTCCCTCTTTGCAAAGCCCATAACTGCAGTCTGAAAGGACAAATGTTCCAAGATTTGATTTTCTTGGTTTTGATAATCTGGTTTATTGATCTTCTGACATAGACCCAGGGTGAAGCTACTAGCTTGTCTGCGTACAGCAAGAGCAGCTTATGGTTCCAGTTTTATGGGATGAATTGAAGGAAGCTTTAAAAGTAACAAAATTAAGAAAAGCATCAAGCATGGAAGGCTTGTCAATGGAAATTAAAACATGGAAGAGCTGTTTGTAGACAACTTCATAGATTTAGCATACAGCACTTTGAAAGCAGTTGAGTCTTCTGAACTAAAAAGGTTAGGTTTTCAGTGAGATTTTTAGGTTTAATAAAAGTACTTATAAGGATGCATGGTCTATAGCTAAGGCTAGGGAGTACCTTTCTGAGAAACTTATGATTGGTAGGGAATGAGACAAGGCTGCCCCTATCCTCAGTATTTTTCACCATCTACCCTTATCTCCTCCCATAACTTGAAATGCATAGGATGGCACTAGCTATTTTTTATCACCGTTAAGGTTCATCACTTCTTTTTATATACAGATGATACATTAGTTTAACTAGGTGCTTATGAATTACAAATAGAACAACTGTTGGAAACATTAAACAAATTTGGGGTGCTATCACAGGATAAGTTGAATGAAGGAACTACTTCCATAACAATTCTCCATCTCAAATAAGGAGAAACACCCGTATCTGGAGGGTAATCAATTTAGGAATTCTGTTATCCCATAGCCTTGATAACACAGTAGAATTTGTCTACATAGAGTTGTCAATTATTTGTACTAGCTTTCAGACACTGTGAAAAACCTCCTGTTAGAAGTTTTTTTCTATATCTCACAAATGATTCTGAGCCAAACATTAAAAGGATTTTGCAAGAAATTAACTAAGCACATTAGTTATCTCATGGGCATAAGTGTGACACGTGATATGAAGAACAAGGCTGACCCACCAGAAGAAGGATACTTCTCAAGGTTCTCCTATTTAAAATTATATAGGAAAGCAGTAGCCCTAGAATATCACTGCATTATATTAAAAAAAGAGGTTCCCTATTAGAACTGCGAAGATCCACTTACGCGAATATGGAAACACTGACACATATTCAGCGAACCGCAAAAACACTGATCATCCTGAAGCATGAAATTCAAAATATCAAATCATCATAGTTGGCCCTTCTCCGGTATAGCTCCTTAAGGTAAGTGTGCCACAGTTACGCACCTTAGGGTTAGGGTGCGGGTTAAGGTAAGTGCATAGATAGTAATGTATGCAGAGTTTAGTGTAGGGTTAGAAGTAGGGTTTTGTTTAGTGTATGTATGTGGTTTGTATATTTTGTTTGGGTAGGTAGTATGTAGCGGGCAGTGGGGTTGGCCAACTATGATGATTCAAGATTTTGAATTTCGCGGATTAAGGAATTCGGTGTTTTCGCAGTTCGCCCAATATGTGTCGTTTTTGTATTCGCTGAAAAGGTCTTTCGTGCTTATAATATAGACACCAAAAAGATTAAAAGTTAGATGAAAAGAACATGTTGTTAATTAAGCATGAGGGCTTAGAAGAATTTTGTAAAAATATATTGACAAGATAGGCAGGGCAAAAAATGTACCTGTCAAGAATGGCTAGAGGGATTATTAATATAATATACTTTAGTCTTGTGAAGCACAAGGTGGTAAGGTAGACTGATGAGCCAACATTGATAACTAAAGACAAAATTTTTTAGGCCAATGTCACTCAGTGGCAAGAAAGTTTGAATAGCTTAAAGCTTGAACAAGAAAGGGCAGGCAGATACAACGGTTTGGAGACACTGTCACATATTGTTGGCTAAATCAGATAAAATGTACATTCAGAAATCAGAATATATTTTCCTTATTGAAATGAGCTTTTAGTCAATTGAAGCTTTAATTCTCAGAGGAAATAAAATGATAATTTCTAGTCAACTTAGGGATTTTATGTTTCATAAAATTCTTAATTCATACTTGGGTAATATAACACGTAAAAAAAGGACTTGGGAAGGTCATTATTTTTTAAACAGCTTTACTGGATTATCACTTTTGACACAGGCAAGCTTACATTTACAAAATTAAGTACTCAAACCCCATTAACAAGCTCACATTTGCAAACATTATAGGATATATAACAATACAGGTGAGTATAATCTATGCAACATTACATAACTTTTTCAGTTCTTGCTTCCTCTTAAACCTTATTCCTCCTCTAAAACATTTTCTACACACATTCTTCTTACAATTGTCATTCTTTTCTATTAATTTACTCATATGCTTTTCTAATCATCCCAGTTTCTGTTTTTTACCTTTGTTACAATATTCACTACTTCAAGTATCGTCGGATTAGGTTTTAACTTCCATTTTCTAGTAACTGCTTTTTCTGCAACCACCAGAATTAAAATTAAGAAAGCCCTTTTATGTGTAGGCAGTTGTGATCCTGTTTCCCAAAAAAATTATCAAAAAAATTATTATTTTAGTTACACTCATCCCTGACAAAGTACTCTGTAGGGAATTTTTAAAGTCTGCCATCTCATTATCCTGCTCACCATCAAACCTCCAACATTTGCCATCTGCTTCAGAAAAAAAAAATTGTGCCCAGATAATCTTAACAACCAGTGGAAGTAATTCAAACATGTAATTTTTTATACATGTAAGAATCAAAATTAAAAATGAGAAGCTGCTACTATACAAAATGAAAAATCTTCCATCATTGAAAGATGGATTGATTTCTTTCACTCCAAAGTTGCTCATTGTTTTTACAGAGTGTACCATCATTTATGCTATCCCAAAGCTGTGCAAGCTCATGAAACTGTTAGCAAATGTGCGATTACGATTCTAAAATCTATTTTTGCTATATGTGTATTCCAGATGAAGTTGTGCCTTTTAATGCTTTGAAGTTTGTATGTCAGCAAATTTGCAATTTTGCTAAATTCTGGGAGTTTAGACATTTTGTATCTAGTTCCAAAAAATGAGTGGGCACACAACTTGCAAATAATAACTGATAACCAAATGGTTTGTGTTGGTGGAATTTTAATGCTTTTTTTATTGTTTTTACTAAGTATTGGTTTAGATTTGAACAGCATTACATTAACATCATTATTTCGTATGTGAAGCTGTCCTAACTGCATTAGCTCCAGTCTTCAGCTTGCTACTCATATTATTATATCTCTAGCTGCTATACATGTGCAAAGCAGTAGGCATTTATGAAGGTCAGTTCAAACAGTTAAAATCTCAGTTATTTATTTATTTATTGATAAGATGTGAGAGCTCTTAGAATCTGGATTACTATCTCCCCATGCAGACATTCACTTCTCCATGAATTAGAACTCTCTTTGTCATATTCATGGATTGGCAATTAAAGCTATACTGTTTATTCATTGGGATGTCTACTAATCACAAACATTTATTTTTTGTAGTTTCTGCCTCAAAATAGTGCTAATTCACAAGCAGATATTTTGTTTCTACCTTTTCAGACAGAAAATAATTCTCCCACTTGCAGTTTGATTTTGCAAGGGCGTTACTTAGAAGTCTACTTAAAGAGAAGTTAACCCTAAGATTCTGAAACAAGATATGGTTACTGATTACGCTATGACAAGTGCACAAACTTTTATAGGCAATAGCACTTAAAAAGTTGATTAAAAGGCCTAAATGCTTCAATGACTTTATATAATGTAACATGTCTATGAATCACAAAATTTACCAAATGGAACATAAGAAAAAATGAAAACTGCCATCCACCAAAATCACCTTAATGAATTAAGCATCTTTATCCAAAAAGTAGCAGGACTTTATCAGAACACTATTATGAGATCCACATCACTATTTTCAGATAGATGTTTGCAGACATCACTGACTGATGTTGAAATAAATCATGTGACTATAAAATTAGTTGAAAGAAAAAATCAATTATATTTAAGTCATGCCATAAAATATATCATTGTAGAGAAGGTGAAAGAGAACAAATTATGGTGGTCCAAGCACATGTGCAGAAGACAATCTGGTGAAGAAGTGCTCGGCAGATGGAAGGAGGTCAATCAGAAATGAGGGCTTCCATCAAATAGATGGATGAATTGTGTAAAAACAGACCTGTGACAGTCAGGTATGACTTGTCAAAGTTAGTAAAACAGTGGCATTGAATTGAGACAGAGAGAGATGACAAAATGTGATACAACACCCCATCTCATTCTAGAAAATGGGAAAAGGGGTTTGATGATGATGATTTGAAAAAAATAAATAACTTATAAAATTTCAATATGTTGGCATTTAATCTTAGTTAACAGACTTCAATATTCTTTTTAAAAATTGTTATATATAGCTTTTCCAAATTGTTGTACTACAGCTGGCACACTAAGATATAGTATAGTTATAGTCAATGCAAAAGTCAATGAATTTCAGTCTAATTACTCCAATAATTTTATTTTGTTATATTTTAAATGTAGGTGATGTAGAATATACCCTAAACTAAATCACTAAAATAGTCAGATCCAAAACCAAGACAGGAAAATGTACTTGCACTGAGGATTAATTTCAGGATGTGGAAAATAAAAAAAAAAAATCTTTCTTGCTTGGGGCGACCCCCCCATGCACCCCTCCCCACTCCATGTTAATTTTATATATAATAACTCTGAGATTGCTTGATTACTCGTGAAAGGGTGTATTTCCCTACAGAGTGATTGTCAATATCACACACCTGTCAACCATCTGTTTCTGTTGACCAAAGAGTGCCAACCAACCCCTATACAGATTGTGAATTTCAGAACGTCAAGCACGTCATAAACAGCTCAAGTAGAAATATCACTGCTGTTGTGTCTTTCGGCTTATCCCGGTTAGGGGTCGCCACAGCGGAACTCCGGTCCGCTAATGTTTGTTAGTGGATTTTTACGTGCCGAGTTACCAGCCCTGATGCACAACCTTCAACGAAGGCATGCCCATTCACACATGCCTCCACACAGAAGACGCTCTAGCTGAGAATCGAACGGGACAAAGCCTTGCTGTGAGGCGACAATGCTACCGCAGCACCACTACCACGTGATGTATCAATAAAGTATTATAAGAAAACAAGATAGTATGCATCCTTAATGAATTATTTATTTTTACATATTTATTTATTTATATGTATTTTTAACTACATAAACCAAGGATGTAATATGTGGATGATTAGGAATGAGTTACCAATAACGGGTCTCTATCTTATCAGTTCTAAGAGTTCTGCTGAGTAAAGTTGCTGATCAATGTACATCAGGTCTCTCATCTCTTTATTCAGCCATTATTCAAAATATGCATACTTAGGATGCTCCTCTATGACCTACCTCCCATTGTTGACTTGCCCCTGACTTGGTCTTAGCCCCAGAACATTATTGTGAAAAGGATCTAGAGGAATAGACCTAGAGAGGAGATGATGGTCAGCTTGAGGATCTGCAAAGGTAGGGGAAAATCAAAAAGAAAATTAACTCCATGTGTTGCATAAATCTGCAGTGTTGTTAACTCTAGCCATGTGTTGCACAAATCTGCAGTGTTGCTAACTCTATCCAAATGTTGCATAGATCTGAAATACTGAACATTCCCCCGAGTGGTCTAATTAGAGAAGACCCTGCATTCAACCAACTAAGAATAAAGTAGAAAGGCTGTTATTCTGGGCATGAAAAATCTCACACTTTCTGTCTCCCCATTGCAGAATGCCTATGGCAAAAGAATCCTTCTGCCAAAACTCAAATACACCCTCCTTCTACTAATAACTGCCTCAAAAAGAATCTCTGTTAACTTTACATCATCTCTAACCACATATGTAGATTTATTTTCCTATCTGTAAGAGAACATCACCACTGTGACATTTTTGCTAAAGCAAATGACTAGAAATCTCACAAAAGATTCACCCTACTGCTATAGTCAATGATTCTCAAACTTATCAACATGGATTCATTCCCCTTCTTCACTAGCAAACTCTCAGAAAGGTAGTACCAATACAGCCACAGATCCTTATCCACCTCTATCCCCAGACTTTTTCACCAATTAAAAACACAAGCTCAAAGAACATGCTTTCTCCATCATGACACCTAAAGTCTGAGAATCCATATCCAGGCATTTTAGTGACATGCATTCCTTCTCACTTTTAGAAAAGAACTTAAGCAGGAAAAATACAATTGCTTCAACCATTCAGATATTATGTAACTCTATTATGTTAACTTCATCCAGTAAATAATAGCATATTCTATCCATAACTTGAAACACTTACCTGCTACCTTGAGCTTTACCTTTAGTGATGAATGCTATGAGCCAAGGCTATAAGTTATGTTCTTCTACATTGACGCACATTGTCTAATTGTATAAATTGTCCTCTCTCTGAATGCTTTATCTCATTGATTCCACCGTTTTCTTGTCTATGGAAGTATACACCTGTGCTGACTCTGAAAACACTACTTGTGGATCAGCATCCTACTCTTTTCAAGAAATTCATAAAGAAAGAACTTCTGCATGGAAAGTTTGCCAGACCACATGTCCAAAAATACTAGATTCAGTAAGCAGCCAGTATCAGCAGCAAGACAATTATATAATTCTTTCTAGCAATGCCAACCTAGGCCTAAACTATGCTGTTTACTAGGTGTAGATCAGTGTAAAGTGTGTGTGCTTGTATCTTTAAGAAGCATGGGAGGCTGTATGTGCATGTATATAACCCACACATGCACAACCTTAGTGCCATTTTGTAGAAGCAGTTACAGAGTAAACATGCATGATTGTAGTCATTAATTCTATATTAGTTACTTAAGTTAGAGTCAATAGTCAAAAGTAGTAATGTGTTTTTGTGTAATAAAGCTGCTTAAACAGAACCCACAAAGATTTGTTTATTTGACCAACACAAAAGTGACATGATGTCAGCACTGGGATGGAAGACAGAAGAATATTCTGAGCCATGAGATGTAAAGATGACAGGAAGATAAAACTGAGAGAAAAGTGCACAAACATAGCCAAAAAGAAACACAGGTAATGAGAAATAACACAAAACTGTTTACTTGATGTGGAAGACAATAAAGGGGCATTACAAGAGCACAGACTGCATTACCAGGCAAGTGGAAAGGACAAAATGTTTGTTAACTAAAGAACATGTTTAAGATAAAAGTATTCAATGAAACAAATAACTATAAAGCAAAACAAGCATGTGTAAAGCAGAAAACATGTATGTTTAATGCAAAACAAGTGTGTTTGAGGCAAAGATGGGCATGCTTAGAGTAAAACGAGCACAAGAAAAGTGTATTGGGTATAAAAAAGGGCTTAAACAATCAAAACGATTAGAATAAGAAAATAAAGGGCACATTAAGCGAAACAAAGCAAGGTGACTGCATGCGTGTTGGCAAAGTGCTGTATTTGGGCATAACTATGACTTCATATTGTATCAAGTGCATAATGAAAGTTATTGGAAGTATCTCAGAGTGTGTAAAAGTGCTTACAGTATGTGCTCACTACTGTGCATGTAGTTCAAAGAGATTGTTGTGTGCAAAGTGCAACTGCTTTGTGTAAGTGCTTTTTGTACTGTAAAGAGTTGCCTAGTAAGGTACCGCCATTTTGGGGACACTTCAGTGTGTTGTATGCAGTTATTTGCATTGTGCAGTTACTTGGCATGTTTCTTACAGTGATAAAAGATGTTTCTTACAAAAGATGACATTACAGGAGTATTACAGTGCTCATGAATTACTTAGCCACATTGTAAAGTTCTTGAATGTTTCTTAAACCGCCGGCTTTAATAAGTAAAGGTGAATGACTGTAGCATTCCTGCCTTCATCGATAAAACTCCAAGAAGTACAGCAGATGATGATAAATTACTTTAGTATTTTTGCCTTTATCAACAAAATTCAGAAAGTATCGAAAAGCCTGAGTAGTTATTTTGCAGGGTTCAGTAAAAGTATTGAAGAGCCTGTGAAGTTTATTTCACAAAGTCCAGTTATTTGAAAGTACTATGCACTTGTTTATTCGCATAATTCCGAAAAGTCCAATGAAAGATACTAGTTCAGAGTACAAAGGAATTGAACAGTTATTGACATTAATTCTGGCATACGTGCATGTGTATTTTTATGTTTATTTGCAAACCCCTTGGCTGGCATGTGTTCATATGGCAGATGGAGTTCAAAACCCCCTACCACTTGTATTTTATCAGAATATTACAGAGAACTGGAAACTATTTGAGTAAGAGTATGATATTTTCATACAAGCAGCTTATGCAGAAAGAAATGCACACATGAGGGCATTCATTTTGCTAAACTTAGCCGGGTCAGAGGCCATAGAAAGAGAGTGTTCATTTGTGTATGCACCAGCAGTATATGAAGGAGAATATGCAGACTGCCACATTGTTGTACAAGCTGTATCAAGAGAAGACCCTGAGTGTTTGAAGTGCAAGTTTAGAGAAATGTGTAACCCCCAGACAAATATTACATTAGAGAGGCATTTGTTTTACACAAGAGATCAGAAGCCAGGAGAGACATTTGCAGCTTACAAAATTGACTTGAGAAACAGAGCTAAAATGTTTTGGTTTGGTAATCTAAAAGATGAGCTGATAAAGGACAGGCTTGCATGTGGTATTACCAGTGCTGCTGTGAGAAAGATTTTACTTTGTGACAGTGATTTAATGTTGAGCAAAGCCACAGAGCTTTATCAGATCTATAAGGTGACAGAAAAACACATAAGTATGCTTATGAGTGACAAAATCATGGTTTCAGTTGATTCCAGAGCACATGTAGATAGTATGCAACATGTGGCAAACAAGAACAGATCAAAGCATGTGGCAGCTACAGGATTTCCAAAGAAGGTGCACAGCTTTCCAGAAAGTTCCAAGAATGGTGTAAGCTCCAATGCCAGCTCAGTGCAACACAGGTAAGTTCAGCAAAATCTAAGTCTAGCTTTATTGTTAACTGTCACACTTATGGTGTGAATTATGAGTCTAAAATAGAGACATGCTTAGCATATGGTCAGCAATGTCACAAGTGTAAAAAATGTAGTCATTTCCAAAAGTTTTGCAGACCAAGTAAGCCTCACACAGTTGGAAAGAAAAGTGATGTAAAAAAGCAAGTTGATCAAGTAGAGTCGAAACAATCAGGTTTCTATGTAAATGGTGCATCAGTGCTTGGTGAAAGAGTTGATGCAGTGAACTTATTAACAAGAAGTGAAGTATTTTGCACTGTTCAGATTAATGGAAAATCCTCAGAGCTCAAAGTAGACACTGGCACAAAGTGTAATGTCATACCCACAGACACATTTGCAAGAGTGAGAACTAATGAGCAACTCAGAGTAACTAGCAGTGTGAAACTTGTTGCTTATGGAGATGAGGAAAATCACACCAAAGGTTCAGCGATACTTTCATGTTGTTTAGCTGGGAGCTGTTAACATTTGTTATTCTACATACTCTGAAGACCAGTGCAATCTTTGCTGGGTCTCAAACATAGTTTGAGCATGAATCTGCTTTCTTTTGCCAAAGAAGTTCATCATGTAAGTGCAGTTCTGAGTTCCAGTTTTTCACAAGCCATTTTCTCAGAGTATACTTACGTTTTTGATAACAAATTAGGCAAATTTCCAGTTATGTATTCCATGAAGTTAGACCCAGAGATCACTCCATTAGTCAGACCAGCAAGAAGAGTTCCAATAGAGATGCAAGACAATACTCAGTTGGATAAATGGTGCAGCAAGGTGAGATTTATCCAGTCACAGAACCAATGGAATGGTTGTCGTCCACGGTAGCTGCTCACAAAAGAGGTTGAGATGAAATCAAAATATGCATTGACCTAAGAGATTTGAACAAAGCATTAAAAAGACCATATCATCCAATGCGCACAGTCAAAGAGGTTGCAGCTTTAATACCAAATGCCTCTGTATTTTCTGTTTTGGATGCAAAGAGCTCATTTTGGCAAGTGATACTGGATTGCAAATCATTATTTCTAACTACTTTTGGTACTCCATTTGGCAGATACAGATTGCTAGGGATGCCATTTGGAATCATTTCTGAAAGTGAAGTTTTTCAGCGTGCAATGGATCAATTTTTTTAGGTTATTCATGTGCCATAATAGTAGATGATCTGTTGGTTGGAGGAAATGGTGAGGCAGAGCATGACACAAACCTAAAGAAAGTTCTAGACAGAGAATGTGAAGTAAACTTGAAACCCAATCCTCTGAAGTGCAAATTCAGACTTCCAGATGTTACATATGTAGGTCATTTGTTTACGAGTACAGGCTTAAGACATGACCTGACCAAACAAGCAGCTATTCTAGAGATGTCAGTGCTAGATAATGTACAAAGTTTGCAGTGTTTTTTTGGTATGGTCAACTATTTAGGCAAATTTATACCACACTTCATTGAGTTGACAGAGTCTTTAAGAGAGCTCACATGCAAAAATGTTGCATGGTCATGGTTAGAACATCATCAAAAGGCATTTGAAGACCTTAAGCAGAAAATTGCCACCCCCCCCATGTTAATATACTATGATGTGAACAAACAAGCTATTCTTTCTTGTGATGCCTCAAAATTTGGTTTATTTGCAGTTGTACTTCAAGAGGGCAGACCAGTAGCCTATGCATCTAGAACACTAACACAAACTGAAATGCAATATGCTCAAATTGAGAAAGAACTGTTGGCAATAGTATTTGTATGCTCCACATTTCATGATTATATTTATAGTCAAGCTATTCAAATTGAAACTGATTATCAACCTTTAGTTACTATTCTAAAGAAGCCTATGCATTTTGCTCCAGTGAAATTACAAAGAGTGATGCTCAAATTGCAAAAGTATAATTTCAAATTGGTCTACAGTAAAGGTAAATTGCTTTATTTAGCTGATACATTATCCAGATCTCCTAGACCTACAACAGAACAGCTTGATGCAGAGACTTTTGACTTTGTTGTGATGTCAGTGCATCATTTCTCCACTATTAGATGAGTTAAGAGATAATACTCAGACTGATCCAACTTCACAGAAGCTTAATCATTATATCAATGTAGGATGGCAGTCAAAGCAATCTAGTGTATCACCTGAAGTGCAAGCATATTTTTCCTGCAGAGCTGAATTGCTGATGGAAGACGGTATTATTTTCAGAGGTCCTAAAATTGTTGTTCCTATTTTCTTACAATAACAGTACATCCAGATTTCACATCTTAGTCACCCAGGAACTACATCTACTAAGAAAAGAGCACAAGAATTAGTATTGTGGCCTTCATTATTGAAAGACATTAATAAAGTTCTTTCTATTTATTCAGTATGCAATAGTACCAGATCGCATTTGCAAAGAGAACCACTTCAGCTAAGTCTAATTTCTGAACTATCTTGGTCTACTATAGCAACTGATTTCTTTGAGTGGAACAATCAACACAACTTAGTTTTGGTAGACTCTAATTCAAATTGGTTTGAAATTGATCTACTACCAAACTTAACCTCAACAGCTGATATTACTAAGTTGAAATGTCATTTCTCAGTTCATGGTAGTCCACACAATCTTTTTTCTGACAATGGCACTCAATTTACTAGCCAGTTGTTTAAGAAATTTGCAAAAGAGTGTGACTTTGTACATGTCACTAGTAGTCTTGAATATCCTCAATCCAATGGTCTAGCTAAAAGAGCAGTACAGAGTGCAAAACATTTACTTGAAAGGTCAAATTAAGACAATACAGATATATTCTAGAATTTGCTTAATCTCAGAAACATACCTCGTGATAATATTTTTGGCTCACCTGCTCAAAGTTTACTTTCCAGGCAAACTAGAACAATGCTACCTATTTCTTCCAGTTTGTTGCAGCTTAAGTCTAGAAGCACTAAAACTATCAAGGCTCAATTGTTTAAGAAGCATATCTAAAAATCTATTTATGACTGATCAAGCAAAGTACTTCGTCCTTTAAGGACAGGAGAGATGGTACAAATTCAGACAACAAAAGGTTTTGATCAAATAAGACAGATTACAGACATTTGTGCTTAGCTGAGATCTTACTTGGTAAATTCTGAAGGAATGGAGTATAGGAGAAATCACAAACATCGTGTTCCTGTACCAGAACCATCATCATCATTGCAATCACAACGTTATATCTGTGATACAAACTCTCAATCAAAGAATGAGTCAGACATTGTTTCCAGACCAGAATGTGTTCAAATGTCTGATTCTGTTACAGAAAGTGATTTGAACATTCCACAGGTCAACCATTTTGCAGAAACTGTCGCAGTTGCTAAATCAAATTCCCATATCTAAAGCAAGTGTGAAATATGCAGCAACGTGGACTTGATTGTGCATACCTATATGTTTAGTATTGTATAATGCATGTCTATGGATTACCTGTGATTTCTGCATGCCAATCAATCTCATAATAATTGTATGGTCTATTTCTCAAAGAGGGAGGATGTAGGTCAGTGTCTAAAGTGTGTGTGCTTGTATCTTTAAGAAGCATGCGAGGCTGTACATGCACGTATATAACCCACACACATGCACAACCTTAGTGCCATTTTGTAGAAGCAGTTAAGGAGTAAGCATGCATGAACGTAGTCATTAATTGTATATAAGTTACTTAAGTTAGAGTCAATAGTTAACAGTAGTAATGTGCTTGTATGCAATAAAGCTGCTTGAACAGAACCCACAATTATTTGTTTATTCATGTCCCAACACGAAAGCGGCACTAGGTAAATTAAATACAATCTTTTTATTTGATCTTGTGTTCTTGAAAATCATTAAATGGCATCATTATTCAAATTATTATATCGTATCAATGCTAACATTAAGCAGTCTTTAAAACAAAAGCCTTTTCATTTAAGAGATTTTACCCACATTAGCACACCCAAGCATAGACACCCACCTATTTACTTAAAAAAGTATGACTTTTTATTACTTCTTTCATCATGAAGTTTAGAAAATGCATAGAATATCACCTTGATATTCATGGCACTAAATTGCTTACTACACATGACATTTGATTTGGTGTATATAAAATAAGGAACATAATGAATACTGAATGATAACCATAACCTATGGCAATAGCCTGTGGGTTTTATAAGCATTTTCTTTTCATTCCTAGCTAGAGCATTTGGTTACATGACTTCACTAACATGAACAGATGTACTCATTCAAATGTTAGAGAAATGTATCCATATACAGCAGATGCAATACCTAACCTAAAATAACACACTTTCAGAAATACAACATGGCTTTAGGCCTCAGCCCAGCACCACTACTGCTCTACTACATTTTACCAATATAATAAACCAACATAGAAATGATGGTCTAATTGTGCCCACCCTGTTCTTAAACTTGTCAAAGGCATGTGATACTGTCTCACACCAGCAACTGCTCATTTGACTCTCCTCAATTAGACTTTCACAATACTCCTTGTTGTGGTTCCATAGTTACCTATCTGGGAGGCAGCAAGCCATTAAATAGCAACAAGCCTACTCATCCTTTCAGCCAGTTACTACAGGTGTCCATCAGGGCTCTATCCTGGGTCCTCTACTATTTAATATATTTATTAATTACCTCCACACCTCCACTCACCATGCTAGTTTAGTTTAGTATTCAGATGACACAGCAGTAATTTGTGCTGCCTCAACAATAAATAAGCTGCAAGACATTACCCAAAAATCGTTCTCCTCTGGAGAAACCTGACTCAGAGAATCAAACCTCCTACTTGACCCCTAGAAAACTGAAGTTAATGCTTTTCACCTCAAAAAGTTGCCAAAATCAAAAGCAATCTTTTAACATAAAGTCAGCAAATAATACTGTCATTGAAACTATAACTCACAGTAACCTTCTAGGGTTATAATATATGATAATCTCAAATATGACCCACCGTATACTTCACACCATTAAATCTACACACCAGAAACTAGCCACCCTTTATAGGATCAATCATTTTCTTAGAGATACTGCAATAAAAACCTTAGCCGCCACCTTCTTACTGCCAACACTGCCACATATATTAATGACTGGACTGGTGAGATAACTAATGTTAGGCAAAGAGCAAATGGAACACATGTAGGAAATGATGTGTCTATTGTCTGTAAAGATCATCCAACCCCTATGAAACAGGATGATGTGCCTAACAACTTTGGAATTCTGGATGCAAGTATTCAGCGATCTGTGGATTTGCAGAGTTTATAAGGAGAGAATAAAAAAAAGGAAGGAAGGAAGAAGTTCACAACAAATAAGGGAGGAAAAGAAACTGATTATGTCTGTAAAGTAAAGAAAATACATAGTAAAAAGGACATTGCTTTCTTATCTAACAGACAGGTTACAGGAAATGTTAATATTTTTCTATCAGAAAACCTTCAGTCTACAGCAAAAGGCATCATTTTTCTAAAAGAGAAGGTAGAAAAAAGAGGCAAGGGGCAGGTGAAAAGGAAGAAACCAAAATTGAACATAGATAGATTGAAGAATATTACTGTAAGAAAAAAAGAAGAGAAAGACAGATGTTGACTAAATGGCTCAAGTTGTGGATGTACCATGCCAGCTGGATGAAAATTTAATAGACATTGAAAATAGTGGGATTAATAATACTAATGGTGATAAAGATCATTCCTTTGTAACAATTAATAGAACAGATATTACTGTATTAGAAGTTGAAGATTCTTCAGATTTGATCAGAAAAACTATGATTGCAGATTCAATTATTAGAGGAACTGATACTTATATTTGCAGAGAAGATAATAAACATCAAATAATGTTATGTTTGCCAGGAGCAAAAACAGAAGATGGGAGACTAGCCTTGGCGTGCCTTAATGTAAGGAAGTGCGGATGTGTTTTTATTCATGTTGGTACAAATTATCTCATCTGCAAGGACTCTCTGACTGTTAGTAGGGAACTTATAGCCCTCTTAGATAGTATAGCTTGTACTGGTGTTAGCATGCATTTTTTTTAAATCACATATAGAAAGGATAGTCAGGTCACCATGAATGAAAAGATTTTTGGGGTAAATACCTAAGTGGAAAAATTTCCTTTTTAAAAAAAATGGAAATGTGTATAGCATCGAAGCCTTGTTTAGGGCACACATGTTCAGACAGGATGGTGTGCATTTGTCAAGATCAGGGAAGAGAATTTTTTGCAGCAGATATATTGCAATATTTGACAAACACTAGGCAGGAGTTTGCCAGCTCAAAAATGTAACAGTCCACAGATAGCAACATTTGATGCATCTCTGATGGATGTTAATGCTAGGAGCATTATTAACAGTTTTTGTACTGGAAAATTTGCTAGGTTCCCACAAAATAGATGTTGTTATTGTTTGAGAAACATGGTTAAAGAACAATGACTGGAAGGAAACCAGTTCTATCAATGTATAAATATTTTTACTGTAACAGACATTCTAACAAAAAAAAAAAAAAAAAAAAAAACATTTCTTGCATGAAACATAGAAGGAAGAATAATAAAAGCTGGAGACTTAAATTTACCAGAAACAGATTGAAATAATATTGATACAAACTTAGTAATAAACTTATTCACAATTTGTATTCAGGAACAATAATTGCTTCAGATTGTAAAAAAAAACTACCAGGAAACAGAACTTACTAGACATTGTTTGCGTTGCTAAAGAAATGACTGTTACTTCAAGTCAAGATTTACCACTGTTGATATACAGTAATCATGGAGTTATAAAGGTTAATTTGTTGCTAGATAATTCTGCCCAACTAAAATTTAAACCAGTCCACAGAAGATTAATTACAGATTACATGGAAGCAAAATAGTCACTATGTAAAACGATCTAGAGTGTTGTGTTCAGTAGAAAAACTGCAGATGGAATGTAAAAAGTTTTGAAAGAGAAATTGCATGCAAAAAAAAAAAAAGTTTAACATCAGGATCCAGGCACACAATGTCAGGGGAAATATACTTCCTTAAGAATAAGATACCTGATTAAGATGATAGAAAAAATATAAGAAATTGAAGAGAGGCCAAACCTCAATTTTGAAAACTGAAATAAAGCTGAACAAACAAATTAAGCATAGTGTAAGACAAGATCAAGAAAAATCTGATGGAAATTTATATAAAGACATTGAGCATAATAGGAAACTTTTTTTATAGCTACATAAGATGTGGAAGGAGTAAAGACATGCAAATCGATTAACTGTGTGCAGATTCTATAATTTATTCTCAGATAAAACAGATTATAGATAGATGTAAAAAATCTTATGCAAAACAGTTTGGTTCCACAAAGGGATGATGAGTTGTCCTAGTGACATACAGGTAACCTCAAATACCTGAATCAAATTAGATTATATTAAAAAAAATGTACAAACTGGATCCAATCAAAACACAGGGATGAGATGGAATTAGTAAAAATGACCTGAGAATGCTTCAGTGCTTACACTACCAATATATCTGTTATTCACTAGATCATATAAATATGAAGAGATTCCTCGATTTTGTAGACATGCACTTTTTTACCCATCTTTAAGGGGAAAGTGGAGTAGGACAAACCCAGACTCATATAGACCTTTATGTCTACTTTTATGTTGTGGAAAATAAAGGAAAAAGGAATACTGGATACGTTATTGTCAGAATTGGATAGGCTGAGACTTGAAACCATATATCAGCATGCATATGTTGAAAATAGATGTATTACCACCTGTAACATGATGTTCTGTAACAATATAATAACAGCCATGAATGGAAAATTGTGTTGTCATGTAATTCATATAGATTTAACTTCATCATTTGACAGGAATATACACAGAACTCTGATCAATAAATTACAACAACTAGGTATTGATTTACTCTTGATAAGATGGATAGCTGTATGGCTTACAAATAGGACATGGCAAGTATCATGCAGCAACTGGACAAGGCAAAATTCATGGTTACAGTCAGGGTGTCCCACAGGGCTCTGTCCTAGGCCCTTACTTGTTTAGATTGTATCTTTCAGACCTAACTTTTTCATCTGAGGTGTTCTACAGTCTATGTGCATACGACCTGAAATTGGATAAACTGATTACATGTGTTTTAGATAAGGCATGTCTGCAAAAAAACTTAACTAAATTGACCATTTGGACAGATGAGAATAATATGCTGATAAGTACATCAAAAGCTAAGCATGTCAGATTTGGGAGACATAAATTGAAGGGTTAATATTTAGTACAGCACATAGTGATTGAAATTGTAGACTCATTTAACGACATGCGTATATGGGTTGATCCAGTTATGAGTTTTTCTAATCATATCAACTAATTGGTTAATGATAGTTATAGAACTAGAGGTTGTATAAAAAGATTTTAAAAAGTTTAGGAAATCTGAAATGATGAAGACATTGTTTGTTAGTTACATTAGACCCAAACTTGAGTATGAAATAACACTATGGAAACCTTATAAGAAAACAAGCATGAGTAAACTGGAAAGAGTACAGTGAAAATATACCAAGGGCATTCATGGATGTGAAAATTTAAGTCACTGTGAAAGACTAAAATATTTGAACTTGTACAGTGTTTCTAACAGATATCTAAGAGGAGACCTTACTCAGGTATATAGGGCATTTAGAGACAACTACCTGTGGGAATGTTTGTGGTTATCAAAACGTAGTACAGAATCATCGGACTACCTAGGTAGAAGATCCTATAAGGATGAGAGGTGTACTGCTTGGTTCACTGAGAGAATAGCTAATACATGAAACAGACTACCAAATTACAAAAAAGCAAGTACTAGTTCAGATATTTTTAAGAAGAGCCTGGACATTTATTATGAGAAGAACAAGTGTTTTTGGTATATTGGCAAGCTAGGTGGGCATTAATGCCCCTGACTGAAATAGTTGTTTGTATTTGTATGTAGACCTCTTATACACTGCTCCTACCCTAACAAACATAAATAATACTCAAATAAATAAACTTGCGTCTTGCTAAAAGAAAATTGTTAAATTTGCTACAAGTCTCCCTCATATGACCCATCATTCTCTTAGCTTAAAGCAACTAAACTGGCATTAGCTGCACAACTGCCTAACATATTCACAACTGATAATAGCATGCAAACTCATTCATCATCCAGAAAAATGCCCTGCACAACAAAACTTATTACTACCCTATGTCCAGCAAAGAAACTCTATTCTAGTTACAAATTCTTATTACTTACAAATAA